>NW_010542598.1:2715-38810 GCF_000687285.1 Phaethon lepturus
AACGTAGTAGAGACTTACAAACCAGGAATATTTGAAGACTTTGTGCATACACAAGTTGAGCTTTGGTAGGGCTGCTTGTAGAAAAATGCATTAAACCTGTTTCTAACTAACTTGCATTATCTCTAGCATTTCTAAGTATGTTTACAGCATCTAAAATAAATGCTCATCTGCCGACAGCGAACTCAGTAAAAGTACCATATTAACCTCCCTAGTAGTTAGAAGTACTGCAGTGTCTCAAGGCAATATAACTAATAACACCTAAATAGTAAATGTCTTCCTAAAGTCAGTGATTGAAAACTCCTATTTACATTTTTTTTTGAATCAAGCATGTTTCCTACTGTTTTATAGCCTAGTGACTGAGGAATGTCTGGCAGCAGCTTAACCTACAGGTAAATTACATTGCTAACAAGTCCAGTAATAAGTATCAGATTTTGAAAATGATCTTCTCTTTCCTACCTAAAATCATCTGAACTCATAGGTTCCTTTGCAGACTATTCTCATGATATGGGTGTTCTTTTTTGAAGAAATAGGCAGGCTGGGATTTTTTTTCTGTGTGTTGTGGGTTAGCTTATGTTTAAAACTTGAAAGTGTTTCATCTCATCTTTAGCACTTTATTTTTAGATGAAAACCTGTTACTTTCTTTCCTTTCATGCAAACTATTCACTATATAATTTTTCTTCTATAAATGCAGAAGACAGAAGTAATTTGAAACTTGATTCTAAAACTTCATTGTCTAAAAAACCATATAGCTGTATAAAACTAAATAATGGGTTCTTTTCTACTTGAATTTGGGTAGTTAAATAGACTTGACAAGCTACAATATATTTTTTTTGCAGTGTATTTACAACTTGAAATACACAGTTATTCAGTATCACTGAAGAATCAATTAATATAACTTTATTTTTTTAATTCCTATTCTAAAAATGAACAAAATAAGAGTCTAAATAGAACACAAGACTGCTTCTCAGCAAATTCTGATGATACTTTTCTTTACTTAATGTCCTTTGTCATCAACTGAAAAAGTGAACAACAAAAATTAGCTTGAATTCGAAAGACAATAGACTACATCATCAATTCAAATTTTGTTGGTTTTCAGTTCAGCAGTGAAATGTAGGTAACTCCAAAGGCTTTAATTCCATAAATGTTTAACAATAATGATTTACAAGAATATTTTTTAACATATAGCAGCACTGTGTTTGGGCTGTCAGAGAAGCAATGGGCTACTTGCTGTAGAATCATAAAAATTTAGTCTTTATGAATATTGAAATAGCTATTAAGCAGTGTTTGAGAGACAAGAAATTCAAAGTGGGAATATATTTGTGCATGAATTCCAGTACTAAATATTAATATTTGAGCATGAATCCCACTATTAAGTTTAGATAGTTAAACTGGGATCTGAGGATATTACTGTGATTTTTCAAATTCTACTTCCAGATTTGATGCAATCCATAAGTAAATCGTAATGTGTTGTTTGGTTGTGGGGTTTTTTTGCAATTGAATTCTAGGGAATAGCATTAGGGAACAGCTAGATGCCATGTGACAGGTTTATTATAGATACATATTACAGATAGTTAGATTATACTGCCCTGGATATAGAAAAGAACTTTGAAGTATCACAATAATTTAATTAAGTTATAGACAGTACCTGAAATGTACATGTCTGAGTGGCTCTCCTTTGGCTTCACATAAACCACATCCTGCAAGAAGGACTATTGCAGCTTATGTCCTTTGTGGCATCCTGTGTTATTTTATATTTAGGAGCTGATCCTGTGATTTTACATTCTTCCCTAAAAAAAATTAAGTTGTGGAATTAAAACTTTCAAGGAAATGTACCATTCAGTAGTTGAAACCCTAAATTTAGTAATTTACCTGTGACTAGCTGAGGTGGTCAGGTAAGAAAAGGTCTACGCAGCCTTTGTACCTCCTAAAGAGAATAATTCCTTCCTGGCCTCTAGGATAAACCCTGTAATAATACTATAGGCATGGAGGTTGCAAAACCCACAGACAAGAACCACAACAGAGCATCCTGGCTGCGTTACTTGGGAGGGGAAGAGAGTACAGAGCCAACAAAATCCCCTCTCCCCCTGGCTAGATGGGTGGCAAGACATATGAGAGCCTGCACAAGGCTCAGGACTTCTGCTGTGTCCTCCCGGTTTCTTCTCACAGTCCCTCTGCCAGGTCCTTTTCAAATCTCGTCACATCAAGGTTCCCCACGCTGAGGCAGGTGGTGAGTGTTGGACTCTTAAAAATAGTTACAGCAGATGAAGTTAGCCATCTGCATTCTGTAGGACTAGGACACTGGAGGCCCCGAACAGGAGAAAACAGATGGCTCAGAAAAATCTATAAGGAAAAAAAAAGATTGAAAGAACTATAAACTATATATATGTTAGCAGACTCCAGAACATCTTCTTATGCAATTATAGACCATAAAATTAATGACCTTTTTTAATAGGCATCTGAGTTTAACAGTTTCCTAAAATAACAAGTGACTACATTTTACAATGTTGTTACAAGTGTTAATATTATGTTAATATGTTATAGATGTTAATTTAATTGTTATTATATGTTAATATAATTAATGTATTATTCTATAATTAACATATTATATATATGTTAGTATTTTAATTAATTGGACAAACAACTCTCATTAAATTTTTGTTACATTATAATAAACAAAAACTTTTCCTTTAAGCCTATTTAAAGTTACTAAACAGATTCAGTTCAAGAGTTATGAACTGAGCTCTGGTTATTGTTTATGAAATGTAAGTGTTTTCATGCAGAATAAGCGGAACAAGTGGATTCTGTCTATGGAACAGAAGTTTGAGTTCATTCTTAATCATCCAAGAAAAATCCAAATTCACGCGATAAATGCTTTGTGCAGAATAAATAAATAAATATGCTTTGTGAAGAAAGAGAAAAAACATGCTACAAACCTATTCCCAGTTTGGAATAAAAGTTTGTTCACTTCCTTGAAGTTTGAGTTAGTCTAAGGGAGTTAATGATTCTTCCAAGACAATATGAGGATACTGCTTTTGATTTCAGTCCATCAGCTGGGTCTTTTTTTATCAATGTAATAAAAATAAGATTTCAGTATAATTAGAAATTTACACTTTAGATTTCTTTGCATCAAAGTGCACAGAAATAGTGCAATATTATGAAAACATAATATATGTTTGTGTCTGTGTATCTGTGTGTCTGTCTGTCTATCTATCTACCTGTCTAAGCCCAGAAGAATAGTTCCTTATAAAAGCTCTTCTTTTCTGTGGCTCTACTGTGTATTATTGTGTCTGTGAACATTATTCTGGGTTTGTCTTTTTTCCCCGCTGTTTAATGTTAGTGAAGAAGAAATCTTGTCTTTCATTTAAACTAAGATTTCCTACTAAGAGTCTTTACACTGAAGCAAAAAAAAAAAAAAAGAAAGAAAAAAAGCAGATCCAGCAACATTAACACATAGATTTGATAAGAAATTAATATTTTTAATTTAAAAATTGTTTTTATTCACATAGCTTACAATGTGGAATAATAGAGTTCGTATTCCATATTTTGTAACAGCTTTTCTTCAAAACTACTTGAGAACTTCCAGGTTTACATAGTGAATTTAAAATATAGTCTATTTCAAAATTACATTAGAATTGTCAAGATAATATACTGAGGATCATCTTGTAAAATTCTCGCTGTCATTTTGGTACAATCAGAGGAAAAACTACTCTGCAACAACAAATCAGAGAGTTTATTTCATTAAATGTCAAGAAGGATTGCAATTTTTATTGAATAAGCACAATAAAGTCAATTCCTGATTTATTAAAACATTCAGCAGATGTTTAAACTTTAAATGTGAGTAATAATGTTTTAACTTAAGAATGATGTTGATGTGTGGAGTTTTTTCCTGCGCAGAATATGCAAAAAATAACACAGATAGAAAATATCAGCAATGTTTCTGTACTAACTTATTTAGTAAAGTAGGACACTACAACTTCTTTTCTCATTACATTTCTGTAACTTTTGATATTACTTTGCAAATAGGCTAATGCTTATTCATTAAAATAAATGAGACAAAATAAAGAAGAACCTTCTAAAATATTTCTGAGGTTTTTTTCCTGATGATTTACTGGGGAGTCCATGTATCTTTAAAACAGTTTTGTGAATAAATTTTATTTTTTAGATCAATGACTGAGACATCTATTTTACATTGGCATTATATTATTGTTTTTTAAGAAATAAATATTTCAACCTGCAATTCAAGTTTGTGAGAGAAAAATAAATTCTTAATATCCTCTCTTTTTCCCTTTTAGCTTTATTAAATTGGAGGGTATATGAAGAAAAATAGAGGAATTAATCTCAAATGTTCTATTTTTATGACACGTCAGAGGTGTGCTTAATACAAATCACAACAGTAACTGGTGTTTTTTGTGTTTGTTACTCAATGCACTTCAGATTCATTGCTTCATTAGATTGAACAGAAGAGTAAACATCATCCACAGGAAGTTTTATGAAAGGAGAAATTAGTTACTATAGATAAAGTTACTCCTAATACCCCCTTAGGTCAACGCTTGGAGCATCTGTTCTGAGGTACTCACAAAGGCTGATTTTGGGCACAGCAAGCTACACTGACCCTGGAGCTGATGGGATCACTTCTGTAATTCATGTGATTCATGGCAAAGCTCATCCTTGTTCCACCGGCTAGGTGGCTGTTGGGACTATCATTCTGGGATTAAAGTGAAACATTTCTCAATGGTATACATCAGTGTTCAGGCAAACACTGGAAGTCAGGGAAAGGAAAAAAACCCTTCCAAAACATCATCCTTCCACACCACATCCCTCCCCTCTTCCAAAAAGGAAAGAAACATAGGGCTTATTCGGATTACAGATTACTTAAAATATCTGAAGATGCAGTCACAACAAGAATTGCGCATGCCATCTTTTTGTATTTCAGCTATTGCTAATAAGTGCAGGCTGGCTGGGCAGCAGAAATCTTAAAATAAACTCAGAATTTTTTTACACATTTTCAGATAAGAGAAGGAGTATAGTTTATGGTTAACTACCAAACTATTATCTAAATTGAAGGCAAAAGATGATGAATCATATGAGACTTTATCTTCCCTCTCAAGCAATCAGTTTGTGGTTACATCCTGCTGTATCAAGAACATCCAAAATCTGCTAGAAAACTGATGGGATGTGAGGTGATGATCCAGATCATTAGTGTCACTCGGTCATCTCCTTGCAACTCTTTGTCAAGTTATGAGCAGTTCTTATGCCCTGTTTGAAAGGAGTTACTTAAGTATTGAAGAAGAAAAAGTGCAAAGAAAGTATTCAGGACATTATTCTTGTTACCTGTGATACAACGTCTGAAAATTTACACCTGTGAAAGAAATAATACAAAGCATTATTCCTGAAAGCAGACCTACTCTTTTGGCCCAGGGATCAGAAATTCGGGTATCACATCTTTCTACAGAGACGACAGTGTCAAAGGCAGTATGTCAGAAGACCTCCATGGGAGGAGAGCACATTCAATGCCAACCATTGCTCCTTCTTTGGATATTTCTTTTCAATAATGATTTTGCTTTAACACCTAGTCTCGTGGTTCGCATGGCGTTTTCTCTGGCTCCATCTGACGGAGCTCGATGTACACCTTTTCATCAAACTTGGCTTGGTGTCTGAAATCTCAAGGACAAACAAGCAGGGAAAGTTATTAAGAACTGGATATTCACCTGCAACAACATTTAAAGTTATGTGTTTTTGCCTAGATCAATCAGATTAAATATTATTCCGGACCGTAGCTCAGCCACTTAAAATTTTGGTTTATGGTGAAATTTTTGCTGCTTTTGCATTTTGGCTTTCTCTTGCTTCTTTATTTCTTATTTCCTGCTATGTTATTGGCAGCAAGTATAGTAAGTGATATTTTTCTGTTGATGTTTAGTTGGCTTTTTTGCTGAATAACCTATGTTTCATTCTTGTAATTTTAGCTGGAGTAGAGTACCTTCTTTCAGACACTTTAATTTCTACAAAATGATTGAAGACTGTAACCATTTCTAAGTAAAAAGTGACTAACCTTTGAGAGGTTTATAAAAAAGAATGCACACAACTCACTGCAGCAATGAAAAAAACTGCACATATATACCTAGCAGATCAATGCCTGCTATCCTGCAATAAAGTGTTGGGCTACTCTATTCTTTACTGGTTTTGTTCTGAAAGTTTGTGAAAGGTCTTACAACAAAGTAAGAGACAACCCAAGGACTCCTCTCCTGCCCCATATCTTTCTTGTGCAATGTACTATTAGCAAGGTCTGCACTGGAATAGATGGTATTATTTACGCACTTCACTGTAGACAGAGAAAACAGAATGAGCACCAATTACGTCTCCAAATGTAAAGGTAAAATCTGTATTAATGTATACCAAGAAGCATGTTTAACATCCAGAGGACTGTAGTAAAAGGTATGCTTTTCCTACAAACATGGACTTTTGCCTCCGAATGAAAATTGATGAGGTTCATAAGAGAGTGCACCATTATAAAAAATAGTTTTCACCTTTAATTGTAGCTATAATCCATGAGGATGCGACAACTATTTTAAAATATGTCTGAAGAACTATTTGCAGCTATTTTGAAATGGCTGATTTCTTCATTATTCAGTAAAATAGGAAATTTTTTAATCCTTACTCTAAGGAGACTATCAATTTTTATATACATACAGTTGTAGAAAAAAAAAACCTCAAGAACAAACATGAGATTTATTTTAATATCACCAGAATAACTTAGCAATTAAAAAAATCATAGAACTCAATGAAAAGTTTAGGCTTCACTACAAACACAAATGTTATCATCTACTGCTCTCTCTAGAGTAAATTAAATTTTATGCCAAAACAAGAAAATTCTCTTTAAAGATAAATTCAAAGAAAGGTCAGCCCAATAAATAAGAATTCAGTTTAATGACTGCTATACTTAGAAGAGCATCTGTTCTCCAGGAGCGCATATGGTAACATGAATGAGAGAAAATATTTTTGCTTTTGCTTACAGGATTTTAGTTACATAGGTACAGTGTATTTAAACTCTTCTTCCATTTTAAACCTGTAAAGCATGTTAACTATTTTTCCTCTCAACCTGAAATCTGTAGTAAGCTATGCTGGGAAATGAAGGTTGTTTTTCTCTGTTTTCCAGGTCAAATAAGTTAGCAACCACGTTCTAGAGACATTAATACCCGCTTTGCAACAGCCACTGTATTATCAGGTCATCCAAAAACATTACTTCAGTGTAAGAAGCATCATAATTTAGAAGCAAACTGCTTGGACCTTTCACGGCCAGATAGCATGGTGGACATCAAAGCTGTGTGTCTGTGAAAACTGTTTTCACAGAATGCATATCCATTGAAAAATAGCATGTGATTGCCTCTGTTACTAGGTGTGTACATTGCTTGATGAAAACACGTGCCCTGCTTTCCAAATCCTGCGCCATCAAAGGTTGTATCTCGGTGACTAATTCAGATCTTTGGCCTTTAATGTACTTTGCACAAACAAGCAAACAAACTGCAAGGTACTTTGAGATCAAACTAAATAAGATTGTGAATAAAATAAACTGGAAACAGTCACAATCGATACATTCCCCCAGATCGTGTTGTCATCATGGTCATACACACCCAAGGCACCACATGCACTCTCCGGCATTTACACAACCCCTAAGTATCACAGAATAAGTCTCTGATTGCTGGGTTATCTCTTCTTCTTTGAGGGCTGTAATTACCCAGAAGTAAATGGCTGACGTTGTGTACTAAGCACTGTAAGGGTACAAGGACAGGCTGCTGACACAGCCCAGCAGTTGTCTTCTCCTACGTGACCTAAATTTCTCCTCTGGAAGCACCTCAGCAGAAGGAGAAAGCAGAGCAGCTCTTTGCCTGTCACTCTATACAATCCTTCCTGGTCTGTTTAAATAGACAGAAGTAGGCTGCAAGAATCAAATAAGCTCTTAATCATCGGCTTAAATAAAGATATTGATTGTTTGACTGATGTAGGTGCCATGACTGGAAATGGAATTAGAAAGACAACACAATACTGATAATGGGCAGTGGTTTGCATCTAAATTTCCTGTACCAAATTGTTAAAAATTAGATTTACAGTATCAGGGCTTTCAAAGATACATAAACACTCCCTTTTCTATTTCACTCAATTATCTTTAGCACAGAATGCATAATGCTGCTGGAAATGGCTAATGTTATGGATATTTGCAACTAAATGGGGAAAAAAGGGCCCAAAGTCATACGAGAAATCTATGGCAAAGCAAGGACTTAAATCATAGCAATTTCTTTAATTTAGTTCTCACTGTAGTCTAAAACACTCTAATCTGAATAGTATACTATCTGTAAAGGACATATGTAAAGATCTATTTACTTTACACTTTTCTGGTGAAAGGTCTCAGTGCCAGTAGGTATTTCAGAAATCAAGGACGTTCTGCGAGAAGCGGGAGGATCTTTCTTTTCTGTAAGGAACCTCAGAGCTTTCTGTAACTCATTGATGATTTCACAGTATCGTGACTCACATGGCCTGGTGAGGTTTCATTGAGAGTTTCCTGGGAGTATAACAGCTTCAAAGTGGTTGAGTTAACTGGTGAGGAAGATGTTATGTTTGTATTACATGTTAGGTACGTTACGCTTCCCGTGTTTAAAGTGTTTAACAGAACTTTCCAAGGTCCTTACAAGCAAAGTTTATCTAGTTGCCTCACATAACCATAGTACCACTGCCACTCCATTTCTGTGGAAAAAACCTCCCGATTGTGGTGACTGTTGTCACAAGAGTATTTGTGGCTTCTTTAAACTTTTTATACCACTTTTCTAATAGCTATTCATTTCGCTTCTTCAGAATGATTAATCACATGTTTACCAATTCCTCATGTTTGTAAGTATAGTTCTGACATTTTATCTGATTCTAAATTGCAGGGTCACCAGGCTGTCATTTTTCATTAAGTATATCATACTTGGGCTTTTCTTATTCAGATTTTTCCTTGAATTTAAAAATTAAAAAAAGGCCTCTGTCTAGCTCAGAAAGAGAGAAAGGAAGTTCTAGTGCTTCTTTGTGCAGGCATAGAAACATGGACTTTTGGGACCCTCTAAGAGCTTTAGTGTCTTCTCATAAGTCATTTGTATTTGTTCTTTCTCTACAATATGCTTCTTTCTCATGGTTTTCACTTTTTCTATGAGGTTAATGATTGTAGGAAAAAAAGAGTTTCAAAACAAATAAAAAGTGCAATGTATGAACTACAGAACTTTAGGTCTTTGAATGAAGAAACAATTACATCAAATAAAACTTTAATTTTCTACTTGAAGACAGTAGTGGGAGGTAGATGAAACAGTCTATGTCCTAGTTGCTTTATACTTGTGACAGAAATATTAAATTTCTGAAGTTTGCAGTGTGAATGTCAGTTTATTTTAGTTTTGAAGTATCTTAGGTTTTCCCCATATGCCCATTAGTTACAATGTCAATCAAAATAATTTTTTTAAAGGAAGAACAGGTACAGGTTCTCAAGAAGACAGAGCACTGATGCTTACTTGTAAGAACTGCTATGCAGCAAACTTATCTTTCAGTACTGCAGCAAAAGCATCTATTAAAGTAGCATTCTTGAACACCTGGAGTATACACTTTACCATCCCTGATCATTCATATACTCTGGTTTTAGAATTCCGTGCACATGGGCAAGTGTTCAAGAGGGTTTAATGCGCACACGTTGTTTGCCAAGATTTTCTCAGATTTTTATAGGGGTTCGCAGCTTCCCCTTGCACCTCCTCAGCTGAGTCAGAATCGTCCTTCTTGAAAGCAGGCGGGACTCTAGAAACCAGTGATCTATCCAGAGAAACAGCAGTTTAAGGGACTACAGAGACCAGTCCTTTGCCGCTTTATTTAACCCACTCATTAGTTGATGAGGATAGGAAATGTCTCCCGCATCCCTCAGTTCTCATCTGAGTATACTGTGTGAACAGAACCTACATCTTCTCAGTTATTACACCGTCAGAGTACCTTTTGCCCTACGTATCTTAGACTGTCTTAATCAAAAGCTAAATTATACATCCTCATTTATTTACATGGACAGAGACCTTCGGAGATTTTATAATCTCTCGTGCATGCAACCTTATCTCCTCAGCTCTTGTAGGTACCGCAGCTCCTGGGGTAGAATTTTACTAGCTCAAGATGCAATTTCTGCTGTGTACAGATGGTACATATGGCAACTTTTTCTTTCCTTTTATAACTAGCTAGGGAATCAAGCGACCAAGCTGTTGTATTAATAACTTCATAGTAATGCATATCTGGTTTTAACAACATCCTAACTTGTAACCTGGCTGCTATTTTTTTCCATATACTCATATTATGTGGCTGTTTTCAGACGAAGAGCCAGACAGTGTTGCTAATGAAGGTCGATTATTCTCCCTCTTTGCTTTGTGTCCATTGCTTGCACCCAGTAGCAAATGTAAAGAACCAGACACTCCATCACTTTGGCAGTTAAAGTGTATTTGCGTTCCAACATTTGTGAATAAAATATAACAATCCAGATATATTTTGAAGGAGGAAAACAAATTGATGTATTTTTGGACAGAGTTGACTGGGAAATGTGAACATTTCTTGAAAATTTTTTAAAAAATTAATTTTTTTGCCTTCAACATGCAAATTTAAATGGAAATAAAACCTTTTTACTTGCCTGAGAAAACTGCAATATTTCACCAATACTTGTAGATTAAATAATTTTTTACCAGTTCTTCTTTCTCTGGAAAAAAAGAGGTTATTTTTAATCACCAGGTGTGTTTTTCGTTCCAGTATAAATAAGTTATTTACTTCTATGGCTGTAAAGATCGTGCCCTACGAAAATTTGTCATCATTGTACCTATTCAATATCCTCAGTTGCTGAGGCAAACCAGGAACCATATGCAGAGCTTGAACAGTGAAAACAGTCATACTGATACTCAGAATGAAACAAGCCAGACGTAACTCCTTTGCTGAAGATTCCCTTAGAGACATTTAAGTTGTTTCTCAATTTAGTCATCTACCCAAATCCAGGCTTTCATAACTGCATTATTAGTAGTTGTCAAATTAATTTCAGCATGTCTAGTGCAGGTATTTCTATTACACAACTTGAAGTTATTGCCTTTCAGAAGTACAATCTGTCTTCCTAGGAGGCTGTATTTATTATGATTAATTTTAGGCAATATTAGAAAACGTTGCCCATCTTTATGAAATCTCTTTGGGGGAGGTGGATGGCAATGAAGGGAAGTCTGATGCGGGAGTTTCTACAGTAGAATTGAAGAATTCCCAGAGAGCCATTTTTAATGAGTCAGACTTTTCTGCCTTGTTCCAAATTGGCAATAATCCTTCATCTTTCTTTTCACCATAGTTCTTCTGCTTTTTCCTAGTCTTATAAAGAAATAGGTTATATTTGGGAATACCATTTTCCTTCCAGGAAACCCTGGGTTTAGTCATGTTCAGGTGATGCCTTTTTCTTCAGTAATTCCAATACTATTGCAGCTTTTGAAAAGGGGTAGCAATGAAACAACACTATATTCTAGCTATGGAGAAACATAAATAGAAATATTTTTAAGGCTTAAATTCAAAGTATAACTTTGCGATATAAAAAAGAGATCCTCCTTTGAATAAATCATAAATTTAATCATAAAGTTTAGTAACCCTTTGGGATGTGGTGTTTATTCCATGTGAACAATTACATGTTTTCCCCATAATGCAACAGAAATCTACTGGTCTAAAATTGATTTCTAAGATTACTACAAGAGATGAAAATTTCATGGTATAGACTCATCATCATGGAAGTTCTATGTGCATTTCAAATGTTTTGACAATTATTTGGAATAGTAGCATAATCTATCCTTTGGTTGAATGGAATTACTTCATGTCTTTATCAAATATGAGCAACAAAGGAAATTGAATGCCAAAATGAAGGAATCCACCTGGCATTTAGAAAATAAACAATGATAAAGAAATAAGAACCTAAAAGGACTTGAAATCAATACATTTTATCATTTGAACTGCATAGTAGATATTTATTCTATATAGAATCTGATTGACACACACAGGAATTTAAATCGTTTATTCCAACCATGAAAACGTTAACATTTTTAGTAATGTAATATAATTCACCCATAAAGAAAAGTATCGTTTAATTAATAGCCTTTTCAATAAAGTGTTTTCCCTTCTTCATTTCACCTTCTTCATTTAGAGAAGATTTAATAAAAATCAGACTCTTCGTAGAATAAACTAAAGGGAATTTCCCTGGGTATTACCTAAACCTCTGGCTTGATGCATGTCAGTTTTACTTAAGTCTGAAACTACCTACTCCACAGAAGTCTTATTGGCTTCCAAGGCTGAAATTTCTTTATATTCTAAGATATAGACTTCATTAGAAATCTCTTCAGATTTTCCACGACGCCCAAGCCCAGCCTTCTCCTGGAGAAATAAGTCTTTGAGATGGCTCATAAACTGATACCTAAAGCAGGAAAGGCCAGATCTACTGGCAATTGCCCTAGAAAACATTTGAAAGGGCTTGAAGCCACTGTATGGAAATGACCTGGCCAAAGGTGAGCTAAACTAATGACAGATAAAGAGGTAAAAGGATCCTTGCCTCAAAGGCTTGTTCTCAAAAGACTCATGGAAGAGGATTACCTTGCAAAGAAAGAAATAAACAGGGTTAAAGAAAAAAAGAAACCAAAACAAAACAGCCACCTTTGGCCTTGTTGATTAAAATTAAGGCAACTGAACACAAGATAAGAGAAGCATGGGCTGTTTAAGGTTTTTTACTTAAAAGACATATTAAAAAAGCACATTTCTCAGTTACTCTCCAGAGTCAGATTCTGATCCATGTGTTGGAAGATAGCAATTTTGTTGTTTTAATTCTATTTCTCTCAATATATCTTCACCTTTGCAGGATTATAACCTATAAACAAAATTAAGTTTTTTTTGTGAAAATTATTTCCAAAAGACAGATTTTAGCCCTTAGTGAGTTCAGAAGACTAATCTCCATTATAGATTAGATCATTAATTTATTATTTGAACCTGAGAAAGTTACTTACTTATTTAGACTCTATATCTTTAAAATAAACTTAATAGTTTTAGACAGATGGATGAAACACTGTGTAGAGTCTAACATGCTCTTATCACCACAGTTTGGATATCCTTAATGTCTTATGGAGGAAATCTTAGGTGGGCTCTTCCCAAGTAGAAAAATCTTGTCCTTCCTTAATCAGTGACTCCATGGAAAAGTTGCACTGGGGATTTCCTGTGAACCGTTATGTGACTATGCTGGGGAATTGTAGCATTATTTTGTCTATTTTTAGTAGATGTATATCTATAAATATATATATATATGTGCTGTAGCCAAATTGGGGGCCTGTTGAATCACAAAAGTAGATGTACTTTAAGGTAAATAAAATTAACATTTGTTTGGATTGAATTTAGTCATAAGCAGAATAAAACAGAATAACCGATGAGAGTATAAGCGTTTTGTAACATTGTAATGCCACCATCATTAGCCTTTTGTAACACAGCTGGTCTTACGTTAATAATAGTCAAGCCGGGGCAAACAGAGACTTGTGGTATAGTTGCCCAAACAGAGTGCAGGAAGACATGTGCTGGTAGTAAAATCTGGAGAAGAACTAAGGATGTAGGGCAGGCAATAAGGATGTCTGTTAAAACCAAAATAATCCTGAAGAGCAGGCAAAATGGATGTCTGCTAGAGCCAGAAAAATCCTGCAGAATAAGTGAACCAAGGGTCAGGATAAGTCCTGGACCAAAAAATCATCTGTAAAGAGCAGGTGAGATCATTCTCTTTTCTTTTTGGGAGGGGGCAAAAGAGTATAAAACATCAGTGATGAGAGAGGAAAGATGGGTATGAAAGATGACAGAGCAGTAGGGATCCTGTTTCCCTCATCAAATATCTCTTGTGAAGGACTGTCTTGACCTCATAGACTAAAAACCATGCAGGACTGTAGCCATCAGTGCCAGCTCTGTGGAACTAAGTAACTTATAGCTAGCTCAGGACACAAGCAGTAAGTACTAATTGTTTTGCATATGTGCAGACAATGACTGAGCGTGATGAAGAATGAAGCACTTGGTAATGTGTTTTGTTAATCAATAACAAATGCAGTCGAGATGTTTTGAAGTTTGAAATTGATCTGATTTATCAGTCTTTCAGACACACTCCTATCGCAGCAATCTCTAATTGCATATATCTATAGATCTACAATATATGCAATATATATACATTATATATAATTTTATAAAATTTATAAATTATAAAAGTTCTAAGTTTATATATTATGTATATATAATAGACAATATCTATAATATATATGCATTTATTCAACAGATGGATATACAGATGTAAAGAACAGCTTGGCTTGTCAGTCCACTGCCAGCGCACAGCGAGGACAGCCCCTCCCGGGGGAACGGGTAGCCCCAGGCAGCGGAGGGATCTCACCAGCCATGGCCTGTTCCACCTCATCCACTATAAACCACAAGCTGCCACACCATTTGTTAAAATTATTTAATGAAAAATAAACATCAATATGATAGAGGAAATGACGCTGGAGAAAAGGTTATGTGACAGGAAGCCAGAGAGTGGAGACAAGGACATATCTGACATTCAAGGCGCCTTTTGTGTCAGGGAATGCGCACAACTGGGTGTCCAGATCATGTCAGATGTGAACTGTGCTACAAAGAGATGGAAAAAATAAGTGAAGTGGTCCCTCTGTAACCTGGGGAAAAGACATTTTTTCATTACTTCAAACCTGGTAGGAGGCTTATTCAGTGTGTGTAAACACGATTATTCCTGTACTTTATGAAATGTTTTGAGAGTTCTCATTAAATTCTCAATTTCTAAGATATCTCATTTATGAATTTGTGATTCTATTGCAAATATTATGGTTTGTTTTATAAGGCATTGGTACAATTAATCAAAAGAAAATGAATATGACATATTTTTCAAAAACCATGCTCTGCTGTGCAAAACATTTAGTAATGTCTGTATATGATAAAATGTGTATCTTAAGAGATTTTTTGCTTTGATCAAAAGCAATAATTTAAACTAATTCCCTCTATCTATGCAGAGCTAAAGCCAATATATCCCAGATTATCAATGTAGTCAAATAAACAAAGCCCACAAGTGTAAATTAATTTTTTCTTCAAGGTATATAAAAAACCATGATTATGAGTCAGGTAATTTTGACAGGCGGGGTGGTTGGCTTTGGGTGGGTTTTTTTGTGATTCATTTGGGTTTTGACATAAGAATCAGCATTGCCCAAACATTGCAAGTGCCAGTGAAAGTGGGTTTTTACTTTTTGAATGTTACTGCTAACACAGATTGGTTTAATTGGGAAGATTTAAAAGCTTTTCAAGGTCCTTGCTTTGGAGCTGCCTTTCCAGGAGAAAGCTTACTTCATCCTATTAATAGTTAGTGAATGTAGGATTTTATTGTAGCCCTCAGCAAATCCACAATTTTCAACAAATTGCCTCAGAAATTTTTCATTGGCTGATTTTTGCACATCGCATAGATTTCATTAAAAGAGTAATCCAGAGTATTGTAAAAGTATGAATCACACTACTATATATTTTTGAAAAAAAAAATTCATTTAAACTCAGAACATCATAGATAAGTATGATTCAGGTTTTCATTTCAAGTGTGTGTGTATATATGTATCTATTTATCTCAGTGTATGATTCCATACAACCTACTATATTTTGCATTCCAAAACCCCAACGATATGCAGTAAAAAAATATTAATGTTTGAGACTAAGCTCTCAGAAGTTACTAAACATTAGAATTAAGTTTGGTTATTTTATACTGCTTGTCTACTCCTTGTAGTTTTTAACCGTGTAAGGACATGCTACTTCCCAAGGATTCCCGTCTTGTTGAGTACCTGCAATAAATTATTCTCATTTCTTTTTCTCTCTGTATCTTTTCTCATTTTCATCCTCACTATTATCCTAGGGCTCACTTTCTGCGTACTACCCAAACTATGAACAGAATGCGAAATTATTAATTTCCTCATAAGTCTTTTGACATTTTCATAATAGTAACTCAGTTCCTTACAGATTGTAATAATTGATTTTCTTAGCATTTCCACACAGCTGTTGCATATTCTTCATGATTCACATGTGGAGAATTGGCATCTTGCAGATTAAAAGTAAGCTTAGGAAAATGTCAAACAATTTGGCATCTTGATAAACCAAGAAAATTATTTTTTCAGGTTGTTTTGTTTCTTATAGCACTACGTACGGACAATGGAGCCTGCATTAATCTCATTTGCAGTGGTGAGTATCTATTATTTTTGAAAATAGGTGTCTCAAGCTATTTCTAAGCTTTGGAATGTCTCCATACTTCTGAAGAAGGCAGGGAGTTCTGGTTTCATCTTGACTCTGTACAAGTCCCACGCCTACATTCCCGTCTCACATTCAAAGACCAAACTTCTGTGGGAAGACGACCAGGAAAGATGCTATGGATCCTCCAGCCAGGAAAGAACCAGGATCTAAGGGAATACTGAAGTTATGACCCATAGCATCTGATACTTGTCTCAAGCAGAGACCTTGGACCTGCATGCATGCAGTGACAACTGCAGAGGTAATTTTGCTTTTATGATCTGAGTCTGAAGCAGAGCTTTCCTTGGGAACAATTGTTAGTGTCGGCAGCCTGATTAAATGAACCACTAGGATCCCTCACATGCTTTTTCCTTTTATGATTGATAAGTTTTGTTTTGTTGTATTAAGACTGAGAATTCTAAGCTTCAATTCAGAGCTTTTCTTAGTCACACAATCATACTTCAGTCATCTCTGAAAACGGTACTTTGCATGTTTTGTCTACTGTCACAAAGATATCAAAGGTATTTCTCCAGGATGGCAATTGGCTCCTTAAACCACAGCTTCCTTTTGAGAAGCTTGTACTATGTTACTGAGATATGTTTATGAAGTCTTTAACTAACCTCAGTTGGTCAGGTTTCATCTCAACTTTGTATCTCTCAATTTCTAAATAACATACAGGCATTTTTTAAACAATTCTTCAGCCAGTCACAGTCTGTCCTGTGTACTGAATGTGGTCAAATTTTGCTTGCAAAAAGGTGGTGTCCTGGTTTCAGCCAGGATAGAGTTAATTTCCTTCACAAGAACCTAGTGTGAGGCTGTGTTTTGGATCTGGGATGAGAAAATGTTGATAAGGTGCTGATGTTTTGAGTTGTTGCTAAGCAGTCAAGGACAGTCCAGCTTCTCGTGCTGGCCTGCAGTGAGCAGGCTGGGGGTGCACGGGGAGCTGGGAGGGGACATGGCCAGGACAGCTGACCCAGGCTGGCCAAAGGGATATTCCATACCATATGACATCATGCTCAGTATATAAAGCTGGGACGAAGAAGAAGGAAGGGGTGGAGGGACGTTCGGAGTTATGGCATCTGCCTTCCCAAGAAACCATTACGCGTGACGGAGCCCTGCTTCCCTGGAGATGGTTGAACCCCTGCCTGCCCATGGGGAGTAGTGAACGAATTCCTTGTGTTGCTCTGCTTGCGTGCATGGCTTTTGGTTTACCTGTTAAACTGTCTTTATCTCAAACCATGGGTTTCCTCACTTTTACTCTTCTGATTCTCTTGCCCGTCCCACTGTGGGGGAGTGAGCGAGCGGCTGCGTGGGGCTTAGTTGCTGCCTGGGGTTAAACCACGACAGGTGGGTGAGTATGTATTAGCTACAATAACATGAAACCTATCAGGAAAGCTGTTGGTAAATTTTTCCTTTAACTTTCAGTAAAAGAAAAAGATTTCCTAAATATTTTCACAGACTTCACTCAAGGATTTCAGTTGAAAACTTCCAAGTAACTAATCTAGGGCAGACAACTGGAAGAGGTGATTTCATCTCTACATTTACCAGTAACTGAAAATGGGAAAAATGGAATCCTGTGATCAGAAGGTTCCGGGAAATAGTAAGCATAAGTATTCCTAATTATGGTATGCTTGACAATTTTCCAAATATAACATTTTTGGGGGAAAACTGATTTATTTCTTTTCTTGAATTGCTTTTCCTTCCTCCTAGGGGATAGTGAAATAAGATGCATTTGAGTTGTTTTCTTCATACGGGTCAATATTTTTAATTGATATTTATTATTTTAGCTGAATTTTCCAGAGTTTACTTGCACTTCACAGAACATTAAATGAGAAAAACCACTTATGAAGAATACAGGCCCAATGGAGTTTAGTTTACTGAGATAGAGGCTGATGAAGAAAATACTGACTATGAATTGGAAATTAATCTCCATTTTATAGGCAGCTTTCTGGAAAAGGTATTCCATATATTCTGAAGTGAAATACCTTCCCATGTTTCAAGTGTGACAAAAAAAATAAATCAAACTGAACATTCTCACTTCAATATATTCTAGTAGATGGAAACTGCTTGACAGATTATTCAAATTTGCATCTTTAGAAAAGAATGAAAAAAAAAGGATTTTTACCTGAAAAGTGATTGTTTAGCAAAGACTTGTGTCATCTGATATTTGCTGCAGAATACTTGAAGTGGGTATTATTTTTTTGGAAACTAGTCTTGGAGCTAATGCTTGCTCCTTCAAATTCTTGTAGGGAAGATAAAAACAAGGCAAGAATGGTCTTTTTTTTCATGTAACATACAAAGATATGCCTGCCCTTAATGATAGGCATATGTCAAAAAGTAAGGTTTCAGCAACTGGAAAGCTTTCCACCTTATTTCATGGTCATATAAAAAGAGTGCAAAAAGCACTTTCCTAAAGGCAATGAAGACATTGGAGACTAGTAGGTAAAGTGAAGATAACATTAGTTGCGTCATTTGGACATCTGCACTAAACACCAGTCAGGACTCCAATTTGAAAACACTCAGAATAAGAATGGATAAATTTATAATTTGGTTCACTGGCAGAAGACAAAGGTTGGACTTCTACACCAAAGTCCAACTCACTTTTTGCTGAGACAACTCACAGCAGTTAACCCCAAAAGAGTGCTTACAGATACAGTTTATTAATACCTCCGTGTATTAATAAACAGACCAGTGAACTACAGGAAATTTTTTTAATCCTGTTTTGGGTAACACCTTGAATTTTTGTAGACCAAACTCAACACATAACAATTTATTTTCTTTAAACTAATTATTATTTGACAGAAAGGTCATCACTAGACCTATATGTAAATATGCATGCTAATATGGAGCATATTAAAAATCTAAATTCACATGCCCCCAATACATGTACATGTGCATTCTTCATCTGAGGAAATTGCATCCAAAATGATAGCAGCTTTCTAGGCAGATTACAGCAGTGTCACTAGAGCAGCTACAGTCTAATTAAGGTTAAGAATGGGTGAACAGCAGTGACAGAGTAAAACCTTTGAAGGTCAGAGATATATTTTAAAGGGGACTTTGAGGCTGGAAAAAAAAGGAAAGGCAACTTCAGCATGGTTATAAGGGCAGGCTGAATATGCTGGAACAAGGGTTTGAAAAATAGCTGTCATATGACTTGTCTCATTCATTATACAGTTTACAAATTCTGCCACAGACTAACCGTGACTCCTACAAGTCAAGTTTACTGCTTCCATGGCAGACCCATTCGTTTTTGTGGACTGAAGTAGGGAACTTAGGAAACGTAAATTCTATGCTCATGTCCCTCTCACAGGCAGTAAACCCGCTGTATACTGCAGCAGCATATCAACTATCTTACTATATTCTGTAGTTTGCTCTTCTCTGGGGAGATGGGAGCTGGGCAAGATAATTCGTTCTGTTTGTGGCAAAGGCAGAAGGCATTTTTGTTTGTCTTAATGACAAGATGGTAAAAGTGCAGGTGAGTTGCTCAAAGATGCACAGCTAAGGTAATTTATCAGATTGGTTTGCAGTTTCTCCTCACTTTATCATTGTTCTGAAACCTTGAACCTATGAACTCTGTCTTAGTAAGTGGGACCTAAGTCTGCACAAGCTTGTGCATTAAAAAGCTGTATTTATTAAAGGTATAAATGAACAAATGCACAAAAGTACCTTGTGCATGCATTAGTTTATATTCATACATATATCTGCAGAATAATCTCATTTTATCATGTATTTCCTGCGTTGTGCAACAGTAGTCCAAACATTTCTATGCTTGGGAAAACATGAAAATTTTTCAGTGCAAACATTTTGTTAAGCTAACTTCACATTTTAAAATCATTCAGAATAAAGCACCAGCATTATCTATCCTACCTCGAATCTGTGATATTTCAGTCCCTCAAAGGAATGTCAAAATGAGTAACAGTATGAACGCAGCAGTTGTTCTGACAGCTGAAGCATGAACTGAATCTGTCTAGCAAAATTAGCCTAATATGGTCAAATTGATTTTGCTTTTTAACTGTATATGGCAACAGCAAGACACTGTTTGGGTGACTTCCACATCAATTAAGAAACATATACTGGAATTACGTAACAAATATTGCTGTGGCCCTTAATAAACAATCGGGAAAAATACCGCTCAAATCATAGCTTTTTTTTGTATCAAAACCTTCACTGAAATCCTTCATGGTTTCCATTTTTCTTCCTACTGATAGTAATGAAACTTTTGCATAGAATTTTATTTCTTGGTGACGTAAAGAAAAAAATTCCTATCATGCTTTGTTTTTGCTTATTGCACTATGGTAGTTTCAAGTTTTAGCTTTGTTAGAAACCCCTCCAGTTGTTAAAGAAATGAGTAATTTTTCTTTATTTAGCAAGCAGTATGACACGGATCCATCTTGCATATGAATGGAACAAGTAAATAACCAAAACCTTCAAAAATTGGAACTAAATAATTTCAACTAGATTCACATTATTTTAGAAAAAATTGTGGCACTGTAAGACTGAGTTTACCTTGAATATATATGTTGCTTTCTCTATATTTGAGATGTGATTTATACAACAGGGTTCTCTTAGTAGTTTCCTACGGTTTTTTCTGCTCTGTTTTTTTGCTATTTTTTCTGAAGAAAGATGAATCTGTATGGATAACTTTCAAAATAAAAGAGCGAAAGAACAATAACTTGACAACGCAGCTAAATTTAGAAATTTTCAATGAGGCATAGTTGCATTAAGAATTGTAAACCTCTCCTTTTGCATCATCTTAGCTTCAACAAAACTTCTCAATATCTGTGGCAGGATTTTCTGTTACATTTCCTGAATCTCCGAGTTGATTATTCACAGAATCATAGAATCATAGAATTGTTTGTGTTGGAAAGCATCCTTAAAGGTCATCTAGTCCAAGCCCCCTGCAATGACTAGGGACACCTTCCTTGCTCAGAGGCTGGTGCCATCGGCAGAATTTTGTTGGTTTTGATCATGGGGAGGTTTACACAGCACCGGGCCTGCTGGCGGCAGAGGGAGCTCAGCTATCTCCAAGGAGGAAAAGGATTCTCGCTCATGAGTTGCAGAACTCATCGAGAGGGCTTTAAACTAGGTTCAAAGGGGGAAGGGGATAAAACCAGGCTCACTAGAGATGAGCCTCGTGGTGGCATGCCAATGTTGGGGGTTAAATCGATAGCCCAGCTCAAGTGCATCTACACCAATGCACACAGCATGGGCTGGAAGGGGCAGGAGGGGCTCCAAGCGCCAGAGCAGAGATTCCCCGGCAGCCCATGGTGAAGACCATGGTGAGGCTGGCTCTGCCCCTGCAGCCCATGGAGCTTCATGACGGAGCAGATCTCCACCTGCAGCCTGGGGAGGACCCCATCCTGGAGCAGGTGGATATCTGAGGGAGCTGGTGACCACATGGGAAACACCACGCTGGAGCAGGTTTGCTGGCAGGACTTGTGACCCCGTGGGGAACCTACGCTGGAGCAGGCTGCTCCTGAAGGACTGCACCCTGCGGAACGGACCCAGGCTGGAGCAGTTTGTGCAGAACTGCAGCCTATGGGAAGGACTCACACTGGAGAAGTTCATGGAGGACTGTCTCCTATAGGAGGGATCCCAAGCTGGGGCAGGGGATTTATTGATTAACAATAAATTAAATTAAATTTTCCACAAATCGAGTCTGTTTTGCTGGTGATGGTAATTGGTGACTGATCTCTCCCTGTCCTTATCTTGCCCCACAAGCTTCTTATATTTTCTCTCCCCTGCCCAGCTGAGGAGAGGAGTGATAGAGCAGCTTTGGTGGGCACCTGGAGTCCAGCCAAGGTCAACCCACCACAGCCATAAAAAATTTCTTATTTATATGTAGTCTACATCTACCCTCATTTAGTTTAAAACTATTACCCCGTGTTCTATCACTACAGTCTCTACTAAAAGTCTGTCCCCATCTTTCTTACAAACCCCCTTTAAGTACCATAAGGTTGCAATAAGGTATTCCCGAAGCCTTCTTTTCTCCAGGCTGAACAACCCCAACTGTCTCTCAGCCTGTCTCCATAGGAGAGGTGCTCCATCCTTATGATCATTTTTGTGGCCCTCCTCTGGACCCTCTCCAATCTCTTTCCTGTGCTGAGGGCTCCAGAGCTGGATAAAGGACTCCAGGCGGGGTCTCACCAGAGCGGAGTAGAGGGGCAGAATCACCTCCCTCAACCTGCTGGCCACGCTGCTTTTAATGCAGCCCAATATGTTGTTCGCCTTCTGGGCTGCAAGCACACATTGCCAGCTCATGTCCAGCTTTTCATCCACCAAGACCCCCAAGTCCTTCTCCACAGGGCTGCTCTCAATCCCTTCATCCCCCAGCCTGTATTGATACTGGGGGTTGTCCTGACCCAGTTGCAGGACCCTGCATTTAGCCTCATTGAACCTCATGAGGATCACATGGTCCCACTTCTCAACCTTGTCCAGGTCCTTCTGAATGACATCCCATCCCTCAGGCATGTCAACCATACCACTCAACTTGGTGTTTACAAATTTGCTGAATGAGAATGAGACTCATTCCTACTGTCTACGTCATTGATCAAGATTTTAAACAGTACTGGTCCCAGTAGGGATGCCTGAGGGACACCACTTGTCACTGATCTCCATCCGGACATTGAGCCAGTGATCTGTACCCTCTGGATGTGACCACCCAGCCAATTCCTCATCCACCCAACAGGCCACCCATCAAATCCATCTCTCTCCAATTTAGAGAGAAGGATGTTGTGGGGGACCATGTCAAAGGCCTTACAGAAGTCCATATAGATGACATCCATAGCTCTTCCCTTGTCCACTGATGTAGTCACTGCATCATAGAAGGAGGTTGATCAGGTAAGACTTGACCTTGGTGAAGCCAGTAGTAAATATATTTATTTTCAGTCAGTGGAAAGAAGGTCATACACTGAACGTTTTAATGCAGAAAATTGGTTTTTATGGCATGTGCCCTGCAAATAAGCAACCCATATTTTCTTGGTTCTATTTTGACTAAGCTGTTGCCAAAGATGAAGTACAATAAAGGGAAAAGCACTTAAAATCAAGGGCCACTGTACATGACTGCTCCTGTCTTTCAAAAGCTTCATGCAAATGCTCACATTGAGTCACCTAGAAGTTGACTGACCTTGATTCTGGAGAGCTCAGCAATCTTGCCAGGTGATCATTTGGAGCTACATGGGTATTCTCCATTGACAAATGACATGGAAATTACAATTTAGTGCTTGGTGTGTATCAACGATGCACTTGGATTCCAAAACAAATAACAAAATACAGTAGCCAAGACCCAAATGGTCATAGTGTAGCTATATTCATTCTAGACCTACTGGATTCTGAGATTTTATAAGTAGCTGCCATTACCACCTAAGGAGCTGAGTAAATACTCAGGCAGTTAGGTTTTACTAATATTCATGATAACATAGTTACAGTGTTACCAACATATGAACTGACTCATTTAGCGCTGGTGCATCTATTTACACTGTGTTCACTGCAGTATAGACTCAGTCATAGAACAGACAAACACCACAGACTCTGTCTACATGACACTACTACCTACTACTGTGTTTACAGTAACCTTCGTCAAGTCTCTAAGTATATTTTCTGGTCATGATGTTCAACCAGAGGCTAAAAGTCTCTGTCTTCTTGCAAATTTTATCTTATGTGAACTAAGCAATGGGAAATGAAAACGGATTGGAATCCATCATGACAAGGCTCAAAGTTCAGCAATTTTTTTTCTCCTTACTTCTTTCTGAGCACTCTTTGGCTTTGTTGCATTTAGGAGCACAGCAGGTATGTTCTACTTTGTCCAGATTTGATTATGTTTCACACAGACCAAGAGGTAACTACTTTTCCTCTTAAAAGTGAAGAACTATGAGAGTGAAGAAGAGTATTGACTGGAGTAATCCCATGACACAGCTGTTGGCATCCTAACATTTCTCTTACTGTTTGCAAGGCAGTAACTATTTTTTTTAGCTACTCCAGGTAAAGAACATCTTGTGTCCGAGAGCCATGATAGCAGAGAACTATGTTTCTTCAGAAGTATACTGTTTCAGAAAGGAAATTTAGATGGGAAAAATGTACAGTCATGAACATCACACAGAGAAAACAAAGCTGCAGTGAGAGTGCCTGCAGGCTGTAGGCTCAGCAACCTTAGAATAGAAAATGGTCACCATTTCCTTCCATTTCAAATGCTTATCATCCTCCAATTGTTCTTTGCCATAGCAGAAGAGTATAATGAAGATTGCTATTGATGAAGATGACACTCTAATTGATAATGTCATTTAAGCTGTGCTTATTAGACATCAAAAACTGACAGTAACAAATGCAAATGTTAGATGTGCGTTACTGTAAACTGCCAAGATGCTATGAAAATTGGCCGATCAGTTGTTAGAATCTGCATCTTTGGACATTTGCTGAATTAGAAGTACTTTAGTACTTTAGTACAGAGCCACCCCTCTGTTTTCTACTCTTGAATAAATGGCATGTCATTCTTATACGTTGTAATTTATATTATCCCTTGAGTTTTCTTTCACTAAGATGGTGAGAATTGGTCCAAGAAGGGAAGGAGGTTGTCCTCTTTAAAGAACAAATTCCCCTCACTCCAGTAAATTTAGGTCTATTTGTATAAATAAGGCTTATACCTTGGCTTTCTACCTAGAAAGTTTTCTCCCACTGCCTTGCCTGTTACAGCAGTAATTTGCCAAGAGTACACCTACTGTACTGTAAAAGATGTGTTTAATAGAACATAAAATCAATATTGAGGAAGCTAACATAGTCCTTCCTAGTCCTTGTAGTTTTGTAGATTTCCCGAGAAGTTAAGCCACATTCTTTTCTATGTCTTTCCTTCTTGCCCAAAGGCGGCAAGCATCTTGCCCATGTAAAGCATATATATGAAGCTGAGGAAGAACTATTTATGACAGTTGAGATATAGATCTTTTTATTATATCTTTCCTGGGCACCTATGAAATGAAAATTAATTTTGTGTCTTTTCCTATGCTCTTCATCAAGATGAAAATATCACATAGTGGACAAAATTCATTGTTCTCTGGAGTTATTTTGGAATTTCTCATATGGGGATAGAGGTCGTGGTGGCAAAACGTAACTGCAGAAAGTACTGAAAAAAGTAGAAACACAATCTAATATGTCATTTTTACTCGTTTGACATTAATTCCGTAAGTGATGCTAAAAAATAAGAAGCTATAAGGTTGTGTGTGCGGGGGAAGGTTTGCAATCTACCAATAACTGCATTGCTCACATTCTTTGTGACCTACTCTTTCACTGGCATATGATTTCAGTTATCACGTAGTGAAAGGTAAAACCACAGTTTGTGGTAGAAATAAGAGTGTATAAAAACGTTTGTTGAAGCAGCTCTACCTATATGCTTCGCATAAAGCTTAACAGTTTTAGATATAGTAAAAATATGCCTCATTTTACATAATTTTTTAGTCTCTTTAATTTTGTACTTTTATCTTCAGGTAAAGATGATTACAGCACCAGTAGCATCAGTTTCTCCCACAAGTCAAACTACTTATATAGGTTAGCTGCCATTTAAAGGTTAGGAAGACTTTCATTGTTTTTCCCTCTCTCATTTCTTTCCTTTCTTCTAACTGACAAAAGTAATGGCTTCTGAAAGGAGAGGGAAAATAGGTTAACAATAACCTCTCAGGCAGGAATTCTAATGAAATTCAAACTCATCTTCATTTCCTTTCCTGGCAGGTCTGATTGCTTATATGTTTGATGTCTTTCATGAAATGTTTCTTCAGAAATTATTTTTTAAAGGGCATGGCACACACAAGAGAAGAGAGAGGGAAACCTTGCTTAAAAAATCTGGAGTTCTGTTGCTTTTTTTTTATATGCCTCAAGACTGATCTCTTCATGTGAATATCCTGCATATTTTTTCATATTTCTGTATTGTTTCAAGGCTATTAGCTTTTAATTCAGAAAGCACAACTGTTTTTTCTCAGATGTGAATAATTTAATTCCTTTCGTATTGTCTCAATTTCCTGTTATACCTTTGTTACTGATGAAGCACTCTGAATTACATCAATTAGCTTGTATAGATTTTTTTTCCTCTCTATTTCATTGTGTTGAATACAAAATATTCCATTGCCTATTCATACTGCATAGTGGGAACTTTGACAGCCACCTTTACATTTGTAATCAAAAAAAGGACTCTGTTCAAGTCCAGGTTCTTAGCTCTTGTAGCTGAACAATCTGAAGTAAACGAATCTAAGAAAAAGTATTTCTATTTCTAAAGCCGTTCTGAATTTATTGCTGTCAATTTTTTTTGGTGAAGGTGTTCTCACAAGTAATTTTAATTATTCGTGGTAGTCTTCATATACTTGCTGGTTCTGACCAGCATAGGCTAGGGTAGTAACTATATTATGCCTCAACCCAAGGTAAGTCAGATGATATGACAGGTGAGCTTTAAAAAAAAATGACTATTAAATAAGCCAAAATGCACGCTCATGTGTTTGTTTTTTCTGCTATTATTCCATGCTTATGCTCCACATCGTAATGGGAGACACTTGCTATGAAGGCAGAACGTGTTCTCACAACACGTTGGTGTTGGTGACAAGCCTAACAAGCCCCTGTCCCGAGGCCTTGCAAACTTCATACAAGTGGCCTCTCACTGGTGATGGCAATACTGTTCTTGCTGCTCAACAGAGCTGCAACGTGAGTGACTACCTTCACTGCTCCACAGGGACTCCGTTAGCACTTGGTTATTTCTGTACATTTCAGAAACACAAAATACGCACGGTATTTCTCCTGCACATCAGGTTTCTTACTAACTCCTTGCCAGCGACCTTCCACTGAATAGGTTTGATTAAATCTGTCCTCAAAATATTTAAGTGATCATATACAATTCATATATTTTTGTTGATTTTCTTCAGCAGAGATTAACTTTTTGCTGGCAAAAATCTCGAAATAATTCTTTTGTCATATTTCTCATCTGATACAAAATAGGAATTATATCATGTAACATCAGTGATTAGACAATGTTCTATGACACATAATAACCTGTAACTTCATACTTAATGAATCTGGAGGGTATCAGTAGTTAGTACGTGCATCTCCTTTCCCAGGTTGTTTAATAATCTTAGGGGTAAAAGTGAAATTATTTTCTGAAAGTAGAACTGTATCCTTCAGCTGTTAGGAAACACATACTACAGTATGACCTAGTTTGTTTTCCTCATAGTTTCTCACAGTAGCACATGTCCAGTCACTATTAAGCAAGCAATGAATGTCCCAGGCTCTCAAAACAAAATCCTACACATTCATAATTGCTGTAGGTCTAGCCTGTTTACAAGCCTTCTTCAAATATGATAAGGTTGTAGTAGGAAAACTTAGAAGTTCAGTCCTTTTTCTGAGTTTTTGCAGAGATTTTGGAAAGCATAGTCATTTCCTATCAGACCATGAACAAGAGAAGGAAGAGTTCATTAAATATGGATGTCTCAGTTCAGATAGGAAGGATTTGAGACACTGACTATTCTAATAAGGCAATGTGTCTGATCTGGGAAAAGCTGAGCCAAGCTATTGTACCAGTGTATGTAATAGAGGAGTGAGTTTCTCCAGGAAAACAAATAACTGAAGTAGCATTCCTACTCATTCAGAATTTTTCCCTGGATCTTTCGTAGCAAATAGTTTTGTACCTGAGGAGATGCTTCACCTCTTACACAAAGTCCAAGTGGTAATTCTTATTTTTTTTTTTTCAGTTTAAAGAATCTCAAAATGCTTTTGACCTAGAGGCAAGGCCTTTAGAGTCTTATTATGTATCTTATTACATTATCAGATATATGTGGAAATCTGGAAATTACTGAGGTAAAATCACACGTGTAAGTTATTGGCTCACGTCACAGGTACACGTAACGCAGATGGTTGGCATGAGATTGAAATGCTCCCTTAGCAGCTGGATCAAAAAAGAAACCAACAGCTGTGTGTCTGTGTACATATTCTCTCTCCTTCTCTTCCTCCTGCCTGTTTTCACTATGGCTACCATATTGTGTGTGTCTGGAGCTAGTGACTCACTTGAGATTTGCTACTCAGTCACTCAGGAGTGGCATTGGGGAGATTAGCTGGTTTGGCTAAGTAAGGCCTGTTTAATCAAGCATTGATTCGGTGTATAAGACTATGGAGACCCCATTAAAACAAATTGATTTTAGGATACATGATAAAACAGCAGTCAACTGTAGAGAGAGACCTTTGGTCAATGAATTGGAAATGTCCTCTTGTTATATAAAAGATATGAAGAGTCTTTCTAGCTGCCCTGTAAGTTAGGTATTATCTTTATCCAATATTTTTGCATCACGGAGCTGTGCATGTTTGAACTTAATTCATAGTTCTGGACTGTGCCACATATGTGTCATACAGACCGTTTAGCTCAAGGACAGAGGGACATCCGTATGATATAGGACTACTTGAGTGCCCTGACACAGAATTGTGTGTGTGATAAGGCCAGATCCCTGGGTCAGAGCCTGTGACAAGAACAGGTCTCTTTTGGGGGGTGCTGTGAATGAGAAGTCCCCACCCCCCTCAGTTACTCCTGGGAATGATTAAAGTCCTCAGAGCCCTACACTGTATATCCCTGCCATAAACAGTTTCTCAAAGAGCCCAAATGTTTTTGGAGAAAGTGCAACTTCTAGTATTGTGTCTTATCTATCTGTTGATTGTGGAAAGATCCCACCCACACTTTTGTTAACTTCTATATGGTTTGATTAAGAGATCTGATAGGAACATAGGCTGTTTTTATTTCTTCTTCTTCTTCCTTGACAGCTACCTGCAGAGATGAGCACAGATCTATCATGGAAGTATGAGCATTACAGTTCTATCCAACTTTATTATAACCATGCCAAGTAAAGGAGGATTTCCTTAGCTTCTTGGAAGAAAGCACTAATTCCATTTATAGCCTTTGTCTCTATCCCTCTTCTCCATCTGAACATTACTAACTTTGATTTCTAGCCTTTTCTGTTTCATAGCACCTAAATTTTTCCAGGATCAGTTCATTCTAGTAAAAATATTTTTACTGTACTGCTGTCAAAATATTTTGGGGATATAATGCTGCCCTTCTCTTAACTGTGACAGAACAACTAATGACTCACTCGGAAAATGACTATCAGTTCAGTAACATTCTCCCTCACAAATAATTCTCAGTATGTATTCTAAATATTTTGAAAAGAGCTTTTCTAGAAAACAACCTTGGAGTGATGGATGTTACCAAATGGAATCTTTTCTGAAATCTTTCATGCTAATTCATGAAGCTCTTTGCTTCCTATAAGCCAATTAGAAATCTTCCCCATCTACAGCAAACCGAATGAGGAAAGTGATACTGACCTGAGTGTATTACAAACCCCTTCCCTTTGGGGGACAACCACAGAATGCTGGGAGAAAGAAATCTTTCAAGCGAATCTTGCAACCAATTGTCTTTCATCATCACTTGCTAAAATCTGTACTCGTTGTATTAACCTAGTAGAGTGGGTCTAACCTACGTTGTAGCTTGCAGCTGGGTCCTGTCCATACATAAGTCAGGCTATACTCTGACTCTGTATCAGAATTGGAACTTGTGGCTTGTCTTCTTCTCATACGTTTAGCTTTTCCTTGGAAGTAACCCTGAGCACACAGGAGGAGAGGAAGTCTTAGCATACTCCAATAAGCTGATCAAGGAAGTAGGGCTTTGGGTTCCAACATGACGAATTGGCTACTCTGTAAGTAGACACATCCATTTCATCCAGATTTGCAGATCGTCAGTTATATGCCTGACTTGGTCCACCAGAACACTCTTTGCTGTTGGTTTGGGGTTTTTTTTGTTGGGGTTTTTTTTTATATTATTCATACCTTTGTACTGTGAATCTTGGATTAGAAATGTTGTCAGGCATTTACCTTGATAAACTTAAAGATATTTTGTGAAATGTCCAGAATCTCATGTAGTCTTAGAAGTTCCTTGTGTAGAGTTGTTATGGGACATTTTGACTTTCAGTAACCAAAAGACCCCCAGATGTATCTTTGTTGATTGCTGTTATTTGTATAATTAGCATTAAATATTTTTAAATAAACTGCTTGAATTTACTGGTTCATGGTAATTCTGGAGACTGTTTTTGCAGAAGTTTAAGGCAGCTTCAAATGCACGTGACATATTGTTGGATTTTTACTTCCAGGAGAAAACTCTATCTGACATTTAGGTTTGCATTAATCGTTTGACATATTTTGTACTCAGATTGCACTCCTTCCCTTGATTTAGAGAAAATATTATTGGAAAATTATTGCTTTTTTCTCTTCCTCCTGTCAATAGTAAGAAAGGTTGAACATATTCCCCAGCCCTGTCTTCCCCCTTCCCCCTTTAGATTTAGAAGAGATAGAATTTCAGCTGTGCAAAGCACTGAAAAACTCTTTGGAGTAATGGCCAGCATAACTCAGAGCAGGAAATTGTACACTCTGTGGTATGGAAAGCTTATGTCAGAGTTCAGAGATGACACAAAATACAGGACAAGTCTTAGGCAAACAGCTTCTGAATCGGTCTGCGACTTTTTTTTCAGAATGGAGGCAGAAGTTCACAAGTGCAAAGAAGAATACTGTACTGCTCACACTGTTGGATTTCCAATGGACTGTTCTCATGTTCAAAAAGATTAATATATCATGTGAAAAACTCAGATCTCAGATGCATAGTTTTTGGTTTCATATAGCAATAAAGTACTTAACAGAAACTCTTAGCTCTGCTTTGTAATGAGATGGCACAAGTTAAAAATGCCAATGATGAAACACAGATGCCACAACAATCGAAATGGGAAAATTAATTGTTACACATTTAATATGCAGTAAATTAAATAGTTATATTTTGTCTAACTGTCCTGTAGTTGCTGACAACTTCTTCTTCAATTTTTTATTTCACTGTCCGTGTGTGACAAACTAACCTCTGAAGAACAGCTATAGCTACAAAATTACCATATGAGCTTCTGATGACCAGAAATGTGTTATATTATATGTTTATATTCTTTCCCATCCTCAAATTTGGCTGTATGAATCAATTCAAGTGCAGTAGTAGTAGCAGCCTTATAAGAGTTTTGGTTTCAGTTTTTTTTGATGTAAGGCTTTTCCCAACAATTATCAATACTGATACATCAGCTTTTAGGGTCCTCATATAGTTTACAAGTGGTTTTGCCCCAAGCAGGGTGATTGTAAAAGGCTTGGTTAGGCGTCCTGGAGTATTCTAAATACAGGCCTAATCCAGCACAAAGATGACCCTACAAGTTTTGGTCTTGAGGAGGTGTCAGTCTTTGTTCTCACTTCAGTTGTAGCTTTCAGGAAGGTCTGAAATGAAGGTATGTTGGAAGCAAGTTTGGAATGGGGCAGATCTGAAGAGAGTTGGGAGAAGTCCTTCCCTTCTCCAAGGTAGCCACCTTCATAGTATGCTCAGAGATATAACTTACAATGTTAGTTATTAACTTCTTCTTAATGGAATTATGTCTTTATTTAGTTATCAGACAGATGTATTTATATGATTTATAATGCACCAGTGGGATACTGCTCACTGCTTAATAAAATATCAATTAATTTTTTTTGGAGAAATCATCACATTCTTTTCCTTTTCCTGTTCTCTTTATTTTAGTATATTTGTATGTATTTATTTTATTTGTAGTTGCATGCACTTCTCCCAGATACATAATTTTGCATCTTGCCATTTCTGTTCTGAGATTTTATTTTTCTTCTCCTAGTCATCCATTAATAATAAAAATTTTCAGCAAACATCCATTGCTCTTTTGCCTACAAAAAAATGAAGATGTGAAGGTCAAAGGAAGAAGCAATCTGCTCTAGCCCAGCAAAATACAAGCTGAATATGTGGTCATGCTATTTACTTGTAACTACAAAAAAAACAGAGAAAATCCAAATTGCTCTTTCCAGTCTCTTTTTACTGAGGCACAAGAGGGCAGTGTTTCATAAACTCTAATCTGTCTTCTGCTCACCATTACAGAGAAGTCAGGACTGGCATTAATCTAGAATCTGACTAACACCCAAAATCCTAGTTATAAGAAGAAGAAGTGCTTCAAGCCAGTAAATTAATCTATTCCAAAACTTGCAGAAATTTCTTAAAGACTGGTGATGTCACAAAGAAATAACAGAAACCATGAAAAATTCAATAAAAAATTAGTGTCGAAGCCAAAAGTAATTATTATTAATTTTCTGTTGATAAGATAATATGGAAGGCTACACTAGGAACAACAACAAAGCCAGCCAAAGAAAAAGGATATCAATATGAAACTTATAAAAGACGTAAGAAAAAATATTTGTGTATGTGTGCACATGTGCGTGTTCATATACAAGTGTGCTTGTGTGTATACATACATACAGGAAGAAACAGAGAGGGAGTGAGATATGTACAAGTACTGAAAAACACAAAAGTATTGGAAAGTTAATGGCAGAAAAAAATTAGGAGTTTGTCATGCTGCCTTAATTTAGGAACCTAATCTGAATCTTTCCTTTCTTGTCTCTCAGATAATTTGTACAATTCCTCACTCAACTGGTTTTTGGAGATTCCTGTCATAAGTGTCAGATCCTCTCTCTGCATCTTACTGGGAGTCTGTGCATCTGATTTAGGGTTGTTAGTTCCGCAAGAGGGAACGATTGAAGTCAGCCCCTTTTGAGGCTCCAGCTCTAAATACATGACCAATTACTCACATTAGGGAAAAAAAAAATAGATAATTCTTATAAGTTATGACAAATCCAACTCTGGATATTTGTGGCCCTAAATTTGGAACCAAAACTTTCAGATGTATTCCTAAAATCTTGATGGCTTCATAATAGCACCTATCTGGCAGACATCCAGTTCCTGCTTAGAGGAGAACTAAGATCCCTGCTCAACACTTATTCTAATAAATGGTTTACTGAGTCATACCTTGACCTTGGAATAAGCAACAATTGTCTCAGTTTGTCCTAAAAACACCTGCTTGGCTTGAAACCATGCAATTGTTCTACACAAAAATAGATATTGGTCAACCTGTTTCACCAGTCTATTTTACTTTAACTCCAGGAAAGCAGCTTATGTACTGCCCTTGAAGGATTAATTTTTTAAATGGATGTATACATGTCTTTTTTGATAATCCATTAGCTTCTTTGTTTTGGCATAGATAGATTCACCACTTAGGATGCAATATATTTCCTAGAACAAGAATCAGCAGCTTCAGCTATGTCTTAATAATCAGCTATCTTGAGTAAAATTAATCCAGTATTATTGACTATAGCTGAAAAAGTATATAGTTTTTATTTAAGTTAGCAATGGATTCTTCCTGGACTGGACAGTCTCTTTGCTCTAGCATAGCTAGAGGCTAAAGTAATATTTGTCTATAAATGACGTGAATGGTTTCCCAGAAACTGTGGACCATTTTATGTGACAAATGCCTAGATTTTCTCACCATGCAAAAACTTAGTCTTAAGGCTATTTATGACACTTGAGATAGAAAGGTCAGAGAAGTGTTCAATTTCTAAGCATCTGGAAAAGCTGTAAAGTGCACCCAAGAGCTTCTATCTCTGCAGCTCACAATGTCAGTCTCTACTTCTTTCCAATGTCCAACTGCAAATTAAGAAGAGAATTCCTCTGGACAAGCAAGCAAAACTTCTTGACTAACCTCAGAATTTTTCATAAACACTTCAATATCTTTCATTCTCCCAGACTATGAAGGAGGCATTCTTTTTGTTTTTGAATTACTATCAGTGTACAAGTCTTGTGAGTGTTCTCCTTCTGCACACAGAATGGCTTTGCAAAGCAATGTACTTCTGGACTGGACAAGGCTACTTCCAGGGAGAACGGAAAAGTGCACATTCATAAGTAAAGTAAGCTAAGTAATTCCCTTATAAAGCTGTCAAGCCTAAGTTGAGGAAGCATCCATATTTCCATACATTCCAGTAATTCTATATGAAATGTTATCCAAATTGAAACATGGATGATTGACTAAAGCTGTCCACACATGACTTTACATATCCTCAGTTTCAAAGCATTGAGTTATAATAGTAACTCCCGTAACTACTTCACATTATTCATATGCTTTCATACTGCTCATATCACACAGATGAATTTAGTAAATAGTTCTAATAATACATTATATGTATTGAATCTTTTTTTTCCTTTTCTTTGAAAAGAATCCCCATTTTGAAATGCCCAGGCTGCTGAAGTATTATGAACAATGCAGTTATAAGATTACCTTTCACATACTTCAGTATTTCTCATTTCCTGGTTTCATACCTATGCCTGAGAAGAGGATGATCTAGGTTAACTTTGCTTCTGCCTATTTTAACATTTGGGATCATAAATTCATGAATGCCAAAGATGTACAAAATCAAGGGAAGAAGCTCTGAGATCTCAAAGTGGAAAGCCAACATAACTTTGGTTTCAAGGTATTTCAGAGAGTTATCCTCTTGATCCTTCTGGGCCAGCTTATTTTTTTAGCACTGGACACTACACACCTTAAGAAAATTTTTAATGTGATTAAATGCATTGGGCCATTTAAACTATTCTTGTGTCACTCACTTTAAAAATATGTCTAGACAGGTAATTGGCAACTCCCACCACATTGCCAAGCACCTGATTTGCCTGTGGACTGTAGCTTGTCACGTATAGAAACACAATCCTCTTTGGTGGAAGAGAATCAGGCTAGAAAATACTTAAACAAGCTGGACATGCATAAGTCCATGATGCCTGATGGAATGCACCTGTGAGTGCTGAGCGAGCTGACAGATGTCATTGCAAGGCTACTCTTGATATCTTTAAATAATCATGGCAGTTGGAAGGGGTGACTGAGGACTGGAGGAAAGTAAATATCATGTCAAAAAGGGCAAGGAGAAGGACACAGAAAACTACAGACTGGTCAGCCTCACCTCAGTTCCTAGAAAGGTGAGGGAGCAACTAACCATGGAAACCATTTCCAGGCGCATCAACAACAAGAAAATCATTGCAAGAAGCCTGCATGGATTCATCAAAAGGAAGTCATGTTTGACCAACCTGATAACCTGTGATGAAATGATTGGCTTGGTAGACGAGGAGAGAGCTGTGGATCTTGTCTATCTATACTTCAGTAAGGCTTTTGACAATGTCTGTCATAACATCCTCATAGAGAAGGTGATGAAGTATGGGCTGGATGAGCAGACAGTGAGGTGGATCGAAAACTGGTTGAATGGCCAAGTCCAGAGGCTTGTGATTAGTGGTAATAAGCCTAGCTGGAGGCCAATAGCTAGTGGTGTACCCCAGGGGGCAATACTGGGTCCAGTCCTCTTCAAAATCTTCCTTAATGATCTGGATGATGGGGCAGAGCGTACCCTTAGCAACTTTGCTGATGATACAAAACCTGGAAGGATAGTTGATACACCAGAGGGTCGTGCTGCTATCCAGAGAGACCTTGACAGGCTGGAGAAATAGGCTGACAGGAACCTTGTAAAGTTCAAGGAGAAGTGCAAAGTCCTGCACTTGGGGAAGAAAGTCCCTATGCACTGGTACATACTGCAGGGTGACCAGCTGAGACCACAGCATTCCTGAGACCACATCTGGACTACTATGTTTAGTTCAGGGCTCCCCAGTGCAAGAGACGTATGGACATATTAGAGAGAGTCCAGCAAAGGGCCATGAAGACAATTAAGGGACTGGAACATCTCTCCTCAAGGAAATACTGAGAGAACTGGAACTCTTTGGCCTACAGAAGAGAAGGCTCAGGGGAGATCTTATAAATGTGTATAAGTATCTGAAGGAAGGGTGTAAAGAATCACAGAATCAAAGAATCACAGAATCA
>NW_010542599.1:0-10863 GCF_000687285.1 Phaethon lepturus
TATATTTATATATATATATATTTTTATATATATAAAACCCAACAGCATTTATAACAATTATTTTTCTGAAATACACAAAGGAAGTGTGTATTTTTGTCAACTTTATAGAGGTTGAAGGTAACATGAAGGGGCTTACACTTCATGTGTTTTACAAGAAAAAAAAACACCACCCCAGAATATATATGACTTCCTTTGTCTCATTGCTTGTCCATTACAGAAATAACAATCAAAAAATAATATGCTCTTTTTCACATATATATAAACCTTGTAGAAAGTAGTCTATGTAATGTTTATACCCTCACAGTATGAACCTCAGGCAACCTCAAGTGGATTCAGTACTTCAAATCATCAAATAACTGATTTCTTAATTTACATCAGAGTAATCCATTTTCAGTGCAAAAGAACAATGCCATTCCAGCTGAGAGGAGTGCCTCGTTAGTATGATTACAGTGGAGTACAATTAACAAATCTTGGCAGAAAAGAGATGTCTTATTAATATTTTGTCACCATATACTACAGTATAAAGACTATTGAAAGATCTTCCTTTGATGTCAGATTTTCTTCTTCTTACCTTTCCTTTAAGCAAATTTACTAGCTTTTTCATTTGATTACTTAATAACAGGTTAAGAATAAGGCAAGCGTGTCAAGTGGAGATGAAGATCAACTCCACTCACTACTATACAGTTCATATGTGTAAATTTATGCATTTCCTGTTAGCTGGTTAAACTCCATGCACAATACTGTAAAATCAAGTCTTCCCATATTTTGCAAAATTTTTCAATCTTTGAAGAATTCATACTCACTTTACTCACTTCTCTTTTACTTAACTAGAAAAAATTCCAAGGTATTGCTTTCCAGATTTAAGTGAATTTAGCAAATACTTTTAGACAGGTGAATGCCATGTGTCACATATTTACCACCGGTATCCTTGGTGTCTTTTATCCAGAGAAAGCACAAGAAATATGAGAGGAAATAAATGGTGCTTCATAGCTTTTTTTCTGTGCATTGTTGTTCTGTTCCAATTTAAATGGGAGGAAAAAATTAGATCTAAAATAAGACCATCTGTTAAAAAGAAAAAAAAAGTGTGAAGTGTTTGGCAAATATTAATTTGCGTTACTTTATATTCATGTTAGCCAAAGATCAAAGTAATTATAAAGTCCCTAAACCTAATTACAGCAGATACTTCAGAAAAATATTGCCAAGTCATAGAGCATACCTAGTGAACACCCTAGGTACATAAGTACCTTTGAAATAAATATTCAAGAAGAAGAAATAACATTTTAATTAAAGTTAAGCGGTCATGTTTACACTTGCCTCAGCAAAAGAACAACAGGGAAAATGTATGCAAGATTCAGCTTAAACATTTCTAGTTCTTTACACATCAGAAATCAAAACAGATGCTTTGTACCTTAAGTTAGTCAAACTCTAAATGAAGATGTTACTAATAAGATTAGCCCCTTGTCTTGCAGACAAATCTTAATGTACTGGGGAAACTTCTTAAAAAAGTACAAGTTGATTAGCCCAATGTGAAATATGGGTGAGCTTTCTGCTGAACAGCTCTTCATACCCTTAAAATAATCTCTTCTTTTCAGCAAATAATTTTATTAAACTATGCTAGCTTAAAAATAACTTTTGTTTCCAAGCTGATGGTCCCCAAATGAAGAACATGACATACACAAACTGACTGAAAACATACAGTTCTAAGATCCAATTCAAGAAACGTGAGGATGTGAAGCTACTAGCCCTCAGAAAGTTGATACCTGAAGGATGACTAGAGGCAGAGAAGCCTCAAGCTTAATTCATCATTGCTGGTCTGTTTGTGATTAACTGATAGTTGTTGGCAGTTTTAAAAGAAAATAAAAATAGTGATTTCCAGCAGCATGAGGGAAGAAAAAACTTTGTAACTTTCATGAAGGACATTTGAGTATGCCAAGCTGACTTGTCAAGCTGGTGAAGAGGGCTTTAAACTAAAGTTGTCAGAAGAGAATCGTCAATCCATCCCAATCTTAACAATTTGACGCCAGTGCCAGCAATAGATGCCCAGAGCCTGTAGAAGGACCACAGGTCAGCAGGAGAGCATGTGAAGAGCACCACAAAAGAATTCCAGCCACTCCAGCCATCTACTCTCACAGAAGAGTGAAACATTTTTTGGTCTACAACAGGAGACTTTCCTCCCAAAGACAGTCTATCTCCCTTTCATCTTTATCATTGATTTCAAAATCCAGCACATAAGCTTTGATACAATTAGAGTAATTTAACCAAAATTGTATTTGGCAGATCACTTGAATTCTGGAATTGCACACACATGAACTATGTTATACTTTTCTCATTTCAAAATGGAAAAGAATACCCCATTACCAAAACTATGATCCGGACACTGGAACTGATTTCTTGTGCTAGTTTCAGCTGGGATAGAGTTAATTTTTTTCATAGAAGCTAGTATAAGACTATGTTTTGGATTTGGGATGAGAAAATGTTGATAACGTACTGATGGTTTCAGTTGTTGCTAAGCACTCAAGGACTTCCTGGCTTTTTGTGCTGGCTTGCCAGTGGGAAGGCTGGGGGTTCACGGGAAGCTGGGATGGGACACAGCCAGGACAGCTGACCCAGACGGGCCAAAAGTATATTCCATACCATATGCTTGGTGTACAACATTGGAACGAAGAATGAGGGGGAGGGGGGATGCTCGGAGTGATGGCATCTGTCTTCCCAAGAAACCACTACGCATGATGCAGCCCTGCTTCCCTGGAGACGGCTGAACACCTGCCTGCCCATGGGGAGTGGTGAATGAATTCCTTGTTTTGCTTTGCTTGTGTGCATGGTTTTTGCTTTACTTATTAAACTGTCTTTATCTCAACCCGAGTTTTCTCACTTTTACCCTTCCGATTCCCGCCTCTCCCCCGTCCCGCCGTGGGGGAGTGAGCGAGCGGCTGTGTGGTGCTTAGTTGCTGGCTGGTGTTAAACCATGATATTTCTTGGCAAACTTTTTTCCAAAAGATGCCCAGAATATTGTTTGAAAACCATAGACTGTTTTGTATCTGAAGCCTGAAATTCACTTAAAATACCAGTTAATAGCTGAGAAGGTAAGAGACATACTTTTATTTAACAGTTATAGGAAGTCAATCAGGAGAAACAAAAAACCGCTTACAACTATTTGTAGCACTTTTCTAAAAACAGATTATAATACAGTCTCACTTGGCAGAACTGATGGGCACCGTAATCTGTTCTAACAATGAGCATATATAAATATTCCAATAGCAGTACTTTTGCAGTGCATCTTCAAGAATGATAGAATATATTAGCTCCCAGTTTTAACACAAGAGAAAGTGTGCTCTCATCTGGGGATCCTGACTTTATCCCCCTCTAACACACTCTGCTATTTATTTTCTTTCTTTGGTTTATATGAGTTATAGATAGTTTCTTAGTCTTTTGACTTCTTTTTTTATTCCAGGTTCCAGTTTTAAGTCCTTAGACAACAACAACAAAAAATCTGTTGTGGTATTTTGCATTAGAAAATCAGCTGAGGTAAGCTCTTAGCAATCAAAATTTAAAATTACAAATTATTGAAATAGTTTATGGAAAAAAGAAAGAATATTCTTATAGAGGAATTTAAAAATCTTTTACTGTCATTTAACAGCAACGTTTGAAATTAAATTGCTTGTCCATTACTTTAATTTAATTATTCCAAATACCTTTTAAATGCACCATAGTCAATATATTTCTGCAGTCACTAAAACCACATTGTTCTAAAGTCCTTTGGCTGTTAAAATCACCTAAATAGACCATAAGTGTTCCAGATGACAAACAACTATTCTGTGAAATTTAGAGATATTAAAGGTGAGAAGGAGAACTCCACTGCTGGACCGAGGGTGTTTTGGAAAAACTGATTGTTTTTTTTTCCTTCAGGTCCCTTTCTCTCAAGCATTTCTTTGGATTTTTCCTACAAGACAATGCAGGTCTAGCCTTCAATTTAGAAGGTAAAATTTCAGTTTCCCATATTATTTCAGCTATTAACATATGTTTTGGATGTCAATTTTAGCAGAAAATAAAACAAGTATGTCAATATTAATTTGAGTATTCTTACAAAGATCTGTTCGGGGTTTTTTAATTAAGAAAGTAAAAATCACTGTGTTCTTCCTAAACTGTCTATTAAACTAACCTAAAATAACCAGGTATCTGTCAATACATACATGTGTACATATATATGACTGTTCATTAAACAAGAAAAGAAACATCATGGTAAATCAAAATAAAAATTTCATCAGAAAATAATGCAAACAAAAAAACAATAAAATAAAAGCATAAAGTTGGTACAGCTTCTACAAAATTATAACACCAGCATAATTTATACAGTCATCAGCAAGTTCTTATGGTACAGAATGAAAGAAATGGTAGGGTTTATTTTATTTAAAGAAGTTCAAAGCCTCTGAAAGTTTTGTGCCTATCCTTCCATATACTGGAGTTCAGTATGCAGCTGAACACAGTACAGCTTAAAGGTGGGGGAAGAAAAGAACACAACAAGGGACAGGCAGAAAATGGCAAATTCAGTTAGATCCCAGAGGCTCTCAGAGAGGCCCAGGCTGCAGAACAAAAGGTCAGTTTGCTGAGGTATATAAGAGGCCAGAGGGACCAAAACAGCTGAGCTGGAGAGCCAAAGGATGATTGTGGCTATAATGCTGGTACACACAGATAGAAACCTCTTGTCTTTACTCTCGGAACACATGTGAAATTACCTTGCCTCCCCTTTTAGGCAAAATAAGTCACTGTTCCCGCAGGAATGTTTTGTTGAATCCACACTGAATAAACATGCTTTCAAGCAAGGTGCACAAACCTTGCCTAACATTAATGTTTTCATGTGACTATTTTGGGTGGGGGAAGGAGCTTCACTTGTGTAAATGGAGTTTATACACATTAGAAAGAGTAAAGATACCCTCAAAACCTCAGCTAACTCTGAAATATTTTGCCCTGTCCTCACTGGCATCTGCTTTTGCACTCCATTTCATGTCAGCCTGCCAGGCTGTGAAGCCATGATATGCTCCTCCTGCACTTGGCACAAACAGAGCTCAGTTTGAGATTAGCACCTTCTTGATACAAGACCTGAACTTGCTCTCAGAAGCTATGAATAGATTTCAGGAGAAACAGAATTCAGGGAAAATTCCGACTTTAAAGATATATTGCACTGTTAACCCATGGTCTGTAATCTCAGTTGATTAAAAAAGGTATAATTGTCATAAGGACCACTTGCTCTTATATAATTTAGGCACTTATTAAATCCTGTTTTATGAAAGAAGATTTTCTTTTCTTCTCAACTTGCAAAATACAACCCCAGTAGGTCTGTACTTCATACTGGTACAAACAGCAACTATACATCATGCTTGTAGGAGAAGTATTTATTAATAATGAATACATGAAGGTAAAAAAATAAGTCGGGTGTGGGAGAAATGGTATCTCACAGACAACTGTGAATTAACCAAGATTTAGAGTAATACTTTTTCTCCATGCAGATTCTACTGCTATTTTCTATTAATTAATGTAATTGATAACAGTTATAAAGATATCTGGCATTTTAATAATGCAGATATGTCTTTTGCTGTCAGAAGAGAAAATTAAAACAGCTAGAAGTCTTTTATTTGCAGAGTTAGCTGGAGAGGAAATTAAAACAGAGCTGATAATAAATGAGCGATACATTCAATTTAAAAGATCACAGATGTGGGTCACAGGGGTAAGAGGATGCAGGGAAGGGTCATGACATTCTTAAAACTGTGTTTCTTTATAGACGTATTATAAGCAAGTTGAAACTCATACTAGGGGGCTTCGTAGCTCATAACGCTATCACTAATACAAAGAATTACAATATATTTGATGTTACCATGAATGAACAGTAAAAATACCAAAGCAACCACTGAACAAGTTGTACTTTGCATAGAGGTTTTTTTTAATTTAACTGCATATACATGGATTCCCCTTTTTAAAGGAATTTACTCTGATATTATGTAGTTAATATATCAGGTACTTCAAGGAAAACATGCACTCTCTTAATTAACTGGGATCTGAGCTGTGTAAAGAAGTCAAGCAGCTCTGATCACTAGAGGGAATTGAAAATTTCATATGGAGAAGGAGACCTGGACTGGATAATTACCTCTGACCATTTACAAAATCCAACAGTAAAAAATAATTTTGTCCCTGTTGAAAGAGCTATGCCTTTAACCACACCTTTCTGTTGGGAGACATCAAAGAAACATTGGAAAATTAAAAAATGAACACTCAAAGCAAGTCACTAAAAATCATGGATTTCTATAGGCCTAGATCTTTTGGGCATTTCAAGTGTGAAGAGAGAAAACAGCCAAATGTTCCTTAATACTTTGCCTATTATTTTATGATGTAGTTGGTGCTGAAGGCCTCTTGCTGTTTGTGAGTGTTTTTCCTACTCATAAATAGATGAACTAGAAAAAATACTAATTTTATTCTTGTGGTACATAATGCCAGTTCATTCCTTCCTTTCTGAGGAAACTTGCCCCTAATAACCCATCTTCTGCACTGCCTGTCATTTTTCAACAAAATAAACCAGAACTGCTTAAGATGAGGCATATTTGGGAAAGCTACTGGGACTAATGGTGCAGTCTCCTGGTTCGGGTGCCAGGCTGCAGAATTTTAGGTAGCAACTTAACATCAGACAGTGCTAACATTAGAGAGATCCCTGAGCAAAGTTCTGCTGTTCAGATGAAAATATTTGAAAGCCAAAGAGGTCATGATGCTTGAACCAAACCTGAAAGTATGTACAGCCTTTTCTGAGGGGATTCCGTGCTCCTCAGGAGTGTTCTGGATCTAAACCAGTGATAAATATTACTGTGTGGTTCAGACCAACAGAAGATTATCCAAGATTTTTGTGGAAAAAGCTCTGGTAATAGTAAATAAAAATATGTGGTCATCAACAAGCATCGTACACCCCAGACAGAATCCAAACTGATAAAATATCTTGAAAGGTAGGAAATATAAGGAAGGAAGATAATTTTTTTCCCATAGATTAAGACGTCACAGATATGAGCTACAGAAGAATACAGAAAGAAATATCTTGCCAAACAATATGTCTTTTTTGTTCCCTTAGACTTACTGAAACATGAAGTTATCTGAAATAAGAAATCAGAAATTCTTATTTCTCTCTAGGAATCATAATGATTCAATTATAGTATTATGTTGTTCATATGATCATAATGGTCTAAATAATAGTATTATATTACCAAGAACAAAGACACAGTTTTTCAGTAATGCATAATACTCTCAGTATGAACTGACAAACTGAACACTTGGGGCTCTTGTTCATCAGGTTGACTTTCTTAACATGCCTGAGGAATCGATATGTATGTTCTGTTGTAAAGCATTTGCATGTGTGTGTCTTAAATATATATTTATAACTTTCCTGTGAAGAATTGACTAGCCATTTATTAAAGTAATGCATTCTGAGTCTCTTCTACCATCAACAGACATCTTTGTGGAGTGAATTTAAACCCAAAATGCAGAAAAAATGTATCAGTAGCAAATTTCTATCTACCTGCATACAACAGACTAGCTACAGAGTAGCTACCTACTGCTTTTGAAAATGCAGAGTACTCAGCCACCCATACAATCTTGGTGCTGAACAATAACATTTCAAAACTTAATTCTGGTACTATATTATCACACTGCTGACAGTGAGGTTTGCTGAAATGTTAAGGGCTTTTATTTCTTTGAAAGGTATATATACATCTTTGTTGCTTATTGTACTGAGAGTCAATATTTACTATGGCTCAATATTAATATCTTAAAGTAATAAAGAGGGTTTCTTTGGTATAACTGGTTTTTATCACTGAAATTTGAAATAGGAACTTAAATCAGGTAACATCATGCATATCTGATTTCAATAACAACAGAAAAATTAGAAAAGTTTTTAAGAAATCAGAGGGAAATAAAAGCCATTTCAGGCTTCCACATCTTATAAAAACTTATAAAAAATAGAACACATGCAGACACACACACAAACCCCATGAAGGTTAGAAAACAAGACAGATTACCACTATCCTGAATCTCCTACAGATATTTTCTCCTGGCAAATTAAAAAAATAAATGATCAAACTTTCTAGAAACACCTTGAGTGTGCTTTGTAAGCATTAATAATAACTATCAACATTACCATGTAAGTAACAATCTCAACTTAAGTGAATCCTTTTGGAAATATTGATTAGGAACGGTATTTCAATTGAAACGGTGCTGGTTGGTTGAGGCTTGGTGCTGAATCAGCTTACGTGACCTTTTGAATAAATGTTCTGTCCACGTGTGCGTGCAACAATGTATATCAGAGTCCTCCTTTAGCTTTCTTCAGCTTAGAATCCATCAAATTAGCCACAATACAAAAATTAAGATCTCTGAGATTAAAATATTTTTAAAAGTTTTTTTTAATCTAAGAATTTGTAGAAAATCAGACTGAAATAGAAGAAGCAAAGTGAGAAAGCCAACACTCAACAGAGATATATTCTGACTTAATTTCATGCCTCAAAGCATGAGGGAAAAGAAAGAGTGAGACAGAAAACTGCTGGAGAGGAAAGGTAAAGAGTAGTTTAAAAGGAAAGTTATTTTCAGGAAATCTTTAGTTCTATGGCCCAAAATACCAATTTTTAAGCCTTAAAGTCCATAAAACAAATAAGCTATTTCTTAATTTTTTTCTTATTTTTTTAAAGGTTAGATAAAATAAACATTTCCACATTTATAATGTAATTGTAGTTCCTAACTACACTGACTTCTTGCTTTTGATGCTTTTTTAAGTTTAAGGTGTCCTTTTTTGATCTTCCTTTGTAAACATGAGAATTCATTTTTTAGGAAAAATATTGTAGAAACACATTAGGGGTAACATCAGTTGGGGTGAGGTGAATAAAAGTTGCTTTTATTTAATTTCTGAAATGAAAGGTGCTTAAAACAAGTGTTTTCCTCCTTGAACCAGAGATTATTTTTTATATTCTGTTTCAAGGTGCCATAGGAAGAATATGGCTTTGAACTTTACTTTTATAGCAGTCCTATGAAAATTAAATAAGTACCTACGGTTTGTAAATTCAGTGGTGTTATAAACGTGTTATATTTACAATGTCTTATTTCAATAAAAACCTGGGTCATGCATGTGCAATGTGTTTGTGTTTTACGAGTCTTGATCCCTTAGATATTTTTGAAAATCTTACTAAAGAACATGTTAATAAAAATATATATTTCTTTTTATGTTTATATGTTTCCTGACCACTTTAAAACATGTTAAAAGAGGCGCGCAGAATTATAATACTCAGATACAATGAATCTTTTTAATTGCAACTGCATGGCATCAACTCAGCAAAGCTGATGGCCCCCAAGACCATAAAATTAAACCTAAACAAATGGAAGGAGATAGTTCAAATATGTCAAGAAAAAAAAATATAGAATCTACTTACAATTTATTCAAACAGTAAATTAAAGCTGAATTATTGTATATTATTGCTTAGATTAGATCAAATCAGAAGAGCATACAAATAGAAATCAGAGTAGCTTTATCATTTGCAGGTATATATTTTAGTACAATAACAAATACAAGATGTTAGTAAGACACATGATATCCAAGTATGTTTTCCTACTCCTGACCATGTAGGTGAGAACTACTATTATTTGATCAAAAATGTGAAAGCTGTGCATAGCATGAAAATGCTTAGAGCTGAATTTCTTTTTTTCCAGATTTAAGAATGTTATTTTCCAAGCCTCTATTATTCCCAAAACCTACAGTTCTGAACCATTTGTTTTCTCATTTAAATTAGTTACGTCTTTTCTTCTTTTTCATTTTTCACAGGTTTTTCACCACGTTAAATCATCACTTTATTACAAGTTCATGACTGTAAATTATTAAAAGACAACAAATTAAGAGAGAAGAACATTGGCAAGCAAATTTACCCACAAGATTGTTTATGATACTAGGGATGGATGAACTATAGATCAGATTCTGAAAAAATTATTTCAGAAAATGCATATAGGAAGTAAATTTGAATGTGTCAGGAGAAAAGTGTGGAAAGATAATTGCTCAAGTCAGTTCAGTAAAACATTTTTTGACACCTCACTCTGACCACTTATAGAGAAATAATACATGAAATTATGTTAAACTATCAAAATCCAGTTTGGGATAATTTGAGTAAGCACACTGGTCAATACATCATGGCAAAACAACTAAAACACTGGAAAAATGTTATCCTTTATTTCAGGAGATTTCTTCCTTGTAATGATAGATGAGCTTATAAAAATCAGTATACTCTGAAGAGTATGTAGTCAGAGCTCCAAATGAAAGATTGTGTGGTATTATCAGTACTTCAAAGAGGCTTCTAAGAAAGATGAGGACAGACATTTTAGCAGGGCCTGTTGCGATAGGACAACGGATAATGGTTTTAAACTAAAAGAAGGCAGATTTTGACTAGATATAAGGAAGGAATTTTTGACAATGAGGGTGATGAAACACTGGCACATGTTTCCCAGAGAAGTGGTAGATGCCCCATCCCTGGAAACACTCCAGGTCAGGTTGGATGGGGCTCTCAGCAACCTGATCTACTTGCAGGTGTCTCTGCTTATTGCAGGGGATTGGACTAGATGACCTTTAAATGTCCCTTCCAGCCCAAAGTTTCTTTGATTCTATGATTCTATGATTTGTACATTCTCCATGTAAACAGATCATAATAATTAAAAACGAAGAAAATTACATCAAAACCCTCTCAACTTACAAATCAGACAGAAAACATGGGTAAGTGTATGGATTTTGATCAGCTGAATTTAACATTCACTACTAACCAATTTAGTTACAACTTGTAAGGCATGTAAAACACAGTTTATCCT
>NW_010542600.1:0-58714 GCF_000687285.1 Phaethon lepturus
TGCAGCCCCCCCACTACCAAACCCTGGCCATGCAAACTCAGTATTTGTGTTTATATTGAAAAGTAGAATGATTAGAAGAAAATAATTTAAGAGGCAAATATTATTCCCTCTTAATTATCCCACTTTCTTTTAGGTATTATTACATGATTTGAGGATAACTATCAGTTTTCAAGATTAAACAGCAATCAGGAAAAAATGTTGCTGAAAAGGAACTTTTTTTTTCCATTTCTAGGTGTACTGTTTCAATTCTATCAGAGTTTGGAAGATGATAACATTTTACATCTAGTGCAACAATACATTATGTCTTTTTGTGTGTTCAGCCGCCTATTCATTATTCAAAATGTTCACTTGTCCTGGCAACCTTAAGTGGATTTTATACTGCGATTAAAAAGTTTTTGCTGGAAACATGTTTTTGTGTGGTTTCCATTACACGGCCAACTTCCCAACCTGATATGATGCCCAGATTATAGTTTTTTACTGAAGTCTCTATGCATTACGGCTTGTCCTTCCACCATTTGTTTCGTGCGGTTTGGTAGCCCAGTGAATATGGTTTTTGCTGCATTCCTAATAAAATACCTTGTGTTGAGAGTGCAGGGTCTTCGGACTTGTCTGCATTTCTTGTGGCCTCAGCTGCTGTTACCCTCTTTCAGATCTAGCGGTCAAGTGTTAATTGCCTAAACTGTTTGAGCTTAGCCTCTGGAAATACCATGTATAGTACAGGCCTGACAAACACACGTAGCCAATATGTAACAAACAGCAAACTTTATGCCATTTGGGACTAAGGGATTTTATTGTCCAACTTTCAAAGTAGCTAGCAAAGAGTAAGGAGGAAGCAGGCTGGGAGAAGAAAACATAAAGGTAGCTTTCCAAGTGGACCCTCATACTGCCATGAACATCATTGTTCTCCCAACAACGGACTCAAGATGCTACTGAAATACCATAGCCCTCAAATTCCCCCCCATTCCTCTCCAGTCTGCTTGAGGAAGGCTGAAACTGCCAATGTTAGGGTCCAAGAAGCACCGAAAAAGTAAACATAGCACCAGATAAAAGGTGTGGCTAATGATTTTTTTTGTTACAAAAATCTGCATTGCGTTAGATGGTTGGGAATAGTCAGCAGAGATTTACCATTCGTAGATCAGGCCTGACTGACCTGACTGCTTTCTATGACAAAATACCTGGATTTTCAGATTACGGTACAGCAGTAGATGTGATTTTCTTTGATTTTATCAAGTCTTTCAACATTGTCGCCCACAGTACTCTCATATCCAAGTGAGGATGTTACAGACTGGATGGGTGGATAACTAAATTATAAAAAAACAGGTGGATGGTTGGGCTCAGAGAATAAGAGTTAATGGACTGGGCTCTACCTGATAAGGAACTGACAAGTGAGGTACCACAGGGGTCTGTCTGGGACACCTCCTGTTTAATATGTACCAATGACTAGGAGGAGATGATGAAACGTACCCTCATCAAGTTTTCAGATGATGCCAAAATGGGAGAATCAACCAATACGCTCAGTGTCTGGGTTGCCATCCAGAGGGACCTAAAAAGGCTGGAGGACAGGGCCAGCAAGGAACATTTCCCAGGGAGCAGTTCTGCAGAAAAGGAGCTGGGGGACAGCAAGCTGAACAAGAACCAAACTGCAGCAAAGTTAGCAGAACCCTGAGTTGTATTGCCTCCTAGTCAGCACTGTCTAGGTCTCATCTAGAGATTATATCCAGGATTGGGTACCCCCAGTACAAGAAAGAGCTTGATAAACTAGAGCAAGTTTAGCAGAGGGCCACCAAGCTGGTCAGGGCTGGAGCACTTGGCATATGAGAAGTCAATGAGGGAAATGGGCTTGTTCAGCTAGGGGAGAGGTCTCTATGTGGGACCTAAAGCCAGCTGTTCAGTACTTACAAGGAGGCCATGAAGAAGATGGAGGCAAGCTCTTCATGGCATTGCCTGGTTGGAGGAAGAGACACAATGGACATGTATTGGTGCAGGAGAGGCTCCAGCTGGGAATGAGAAGCTTTCTCCAGAACATGTTGCGAGAGAGAAAGTGCAGTCTCCATCCTTGGAGATTTTCTAGACTTGACTGGATAAAGCCCTGAGGAACCTGGACTGATCTCATTGCTCACTCTTCTTGCAGAGGATTAGATGAGAGACCCTGAGTTTCCTTCTACCCAGAGTTATCTATAATTAACAGCAATACACAATTTACTGTTGAAGAGTTATTTTCTCCTTTGATAACTTTGTATCATGTCAAAGGGACCAGTTTTACCACTCTTAAGTCTTTAAGAAACTTGAAGAGTACCTTTCTGAAATCTATAAAACAGCTCATGGATAAAATTGATCAAACTAATGGAACATAACATTCTTAGGAGTTTAAATGATGATCAGTTTTATAAAAATATTTACTTTTGAGTGCTGGTTTTGGCTGCTAAAGAGTTAATTTTCTATATAGTAGCTAGTATAGGGCTAAGTTTTGGATTTGTGCTGAAAACAGTGTTGATAATACAGGGATATTTTCATTATTGTTGAGCAGTGCCTACAAAGAGTTAAGGCCTTTTCTGCTTCTCACCCCACCAGCAAGTAGGCTGGAGGTGCACAAGACATTGGGAGGGGACACAGCTGGGACAGCTGACCCAAACTAGCCAAAAGGATATTCCAGACCATATAACGTCATCCTCAGTGTGTAAAGGTGGGAGGAAGAAGGAGGAATGGGGGGACATTCGGAGTTACGGCGTTTGTCTTCCCAAGTAACCGTTACACGTGATGGAGCCCTGCTTTCCTGGAGATGGCTGAACACCTGCCTGCCCATGGGAAGTAGTGAATGAATTCCTTGTTTTGCTCTGCTTGTGTGTGTGGCTTTTGCTTTACTAATTAAACTGTCTTTATCTGTCTTTATGAGTTTTCTCCCTCTTACCCTTCTGATTCTCTCCCCTTTTCCACTGCGGGGGGTGAGTGAGTGGCTGTGTGGTGCTTGATTGCTGGCTGTGGTTAAACCATGACATTTTGTATTTCTAGTTTGATGTTTTTTCATGGTGAAAATCTCAGGACAGACATATAGTTAGTTATTAGGTCATTTTGGTACCTTAATTAAATATTATATTTAATTGTTCTTACGTAAAGTTCAATAAATGACTCAAGACAAACAAACATTCTCTAATAGATAAGGGTATGTTGACATAATTCTGCATTAATAATGTTGTTAATTACATTTTGCCCAGCAGTAGCATCCCTAGACACCGGTCAGGATAAGTGCTTATATTGTGTTAGGCAGCAAACAAAAGAATGGTTCTTATCCTGCACTGGTTTGACGTTGTGGGAGATGTAGTTTCACTGAAGGACAATGCTGGAAGCTTGAAGCATGGACTCTTATGTTCCCAATCTTCAACTCCCATAAGGGGATGCCAAAAAACACCAAGGGATGGTTTAATGGTTTAAAAGCAAATTGACATCTGTCAAAAATATCGTGGTGTTTTGGTGGAGGAAGATGGTTTGATATGGATTGGTTGTTTTGTTTTGTTTTGTTTTGTTTTTCCCAGTGAGAACTGAAAAATTTCAACAAAATGGGAATTTATTTAGAGCAGAAAATTTACTACAGAAAAAAAACAGTTTTGAAGAGAGTTGCTCACTTTCGCCTTATAACTAAATTCCAGAAAGTGGAATGGGAGATGTGAGGTGTAAGACCTGTACTAATCCTCAGCGCTCCTCAAAGCTCCTGATGTTTGTGAGCACAAGAACAGATAAAGACTGACAAATAAAAATATTATTGCAACTATAAGTATAATCTACAAAACTGTAACTGTCATCTTCCCTTTCCACATGGAACTAAGGGGGAGAGCCCATCTATGCTGTATGCAATTTATTCTGATAGCAGTGGAAAAAAATAAGGAATTGTGGTTTGTGAAGCCTTAAAAAACTCCATGGGAATGCAGCAGGTGTCATACATTGAATAACAGGTGTGTACTTAGCTGAAAGTAAATACTGTGTCTTCCAAACAACAAGTTGTTTCTAGATGCCAGAAGTCAGCCAGATGAGCCCTAAGAGCATCCATTCTTCTTACCTTCAGTATGTTTCACAGCCATCCTTCTCCTGTTCATTATAGTTTTCACCCTCCTCTAAATGTTTGGAAAAGGTGGCAAAGACAAATGAAAAACGTGCTATGTTCAGCAAGCATTGTAAGGCACTCCATGAGGTGTAAAGCTGCAAAGCTGTACTAACACAGAGGGAAAAAGATGAGTTTTCTTATGCAGAGAAAAAATTATTGCCTGTAATTAGTATCTGAGGCTGTACTTTGACATGCACATAAATCAGCATATTCACTAGAAATAGGTGTCTATTCTTACTTCCTTATGCCACCAACTATTTATTCTCACTCTCTCACAACAATATTTAATCCTAATACAATGTTATACTTGGTTATTTTTTGGAAGGGCCAGTGCTTTGCCATAGTGTCACGGCCCGAAAGGAGTCGTTCAGGACGACCTCCTTCCCCGTGAGACCAACGACCAAATTCGTGATCCCCCTGGACTGAATTAAGGTGAAACGACACCAGCCAACCAATGTAACAATTTAATAATACAAAATGCAAGGCATGAGGTTACATAAATGACTCAATGGCAACTACTCTAACTAAGTAATTCAACTAAACAAACAAGTCCCCTCCAGCACATCTTTTACACTTCGACAAAGAGAGGAGAGAGAAGGCGGGGGGGCGGGGGGGAGAGAAGAGGGAGAGAGAGAAAGACAGCGAAGATATCACCACCTGTGGATCCAGCGGCATCCCGTTGGCCCTCTTGATGCTCCTTGGTGCTCAGAGTCCCCCTTTTTGCTTCTGATGGTGTCATTTTTATACAGTCCGAGTCCCAGAATCTCTGTCTGATCCCAAGAAACTTCATGCACATGCAACAGGCTGATTCAATCAGGCAACGGCACATCTGCAGCCTTGGTGTCTCCTCTCGTCGTATCTCTGCTCTGCAGGAACTGGTCATTGCACCTGCACCATATCTCTGCTTTACGGGAACAGGTCCTTGCACCTGCACCGTATCTCGGTCTTTTCTGGGGTCCACTCCATATCGAGGCATGTTCAAGCCCTTGTACCAAAAAAGGTGTGGGTTCCTCGGAACCCTGAAAGGTTTAAGACAGAAACCGCATATTGGTCCGCCACACATAGCAAAGAGCTGAAGTACTGTTTTAGTTCCTTAGAGGAGTTTGTTGAAGTGTTGCTGCAATTATTTTATATATTGTGATACTGGCCTACAGAACTATTGCTCCTTCCCATTCCTTCCTTACAGGTGTGTCCAGTGCCGTACCATGGCGTGCTGCGGTGGGAAACAGGTACGAATTACAGTCATCTGACAGCAAAAGAAAAAGAATGGCTCTGTTTTATTTTTTATAGCCAAATCTGTTCCATGCTGTCTGCTGCAAGGTGGACCCACAAAGGGCTTTGTGGGCATAACTGAGAGTCCTGTATTGGGCCACAGAATGGGCGAGCACAATTTGATAGCCCTGAAACTCAGCTTTTCAAAAGTAGGTTGACTACGAAAATTTGTTTACTCCCAGTATGTGAATCTCTTGCTTTCTCATTAGGTGAATGTGACTGGGAATGAATGTATGAAAAGAAGCTGGGTTTATAGAAGGTGTTACAAGAAGCAAGAAAATATGCTCAGAATGCAGGGCTTGTATGGTGTTTCAATGACTTACAGTGTCAGCCTTGTAAATTGAAATCTTCTCCACTGGTTATACTAGGATTAAAAAGAAAACGAAACGAATTCATAACAATCTTATTAACAACCTGAAAAAGTGTATTTTGTATATGAAATCAATGCTAAAATTATAGAAGATGTGTATTTTATTTCATTTTATCTGCTAAATTTAAAGCTTAATTTCAATTATTCTTGTATGAAAATGGTGAAGCAATTAAAATATAGATATTCAATAATTTATTGTAAGGCTCTGCTGTCTTAAAGTATCCCAGATACTGTCTAGATAAATATTCCACTTGTGTGTGGAGTATTGATTTTGGAGAAGTCAATGTGTTTTGATCAACAGAAGATCCACAGCTACTCTAGAGGTTTCTTGCAAAACAGAAGTAATTTGAGTGGAAGATTGTAATTAATATGTACTGCTTAATTTTACTCACTTAAAGACAGAATTCTTGGTCTTTGTTTTCTGTAGGATGCTGATGTCTAATCAATTTCTCTATTTCTTTGCTGGGTCATCAATGTAGCTCTAAGAAAACAAAGTAACTTCTATAGACATACAATGTGTCCACATCACACATTAAACAAAATTTGGTGTATTTTTGTCATATTACTTTAAGTGTGAGCTCTATGGTAAGAAACAGATTCTAACTACGCTTAGGTAGCTTTATGCCTACAATGAAAAAAGCAGTATTTTATATTACCAAGACATTTTTTTTAAACCTCATGAATACATTGCAAGTTCTTTTGCATGTCCAGGCCAACCTTTTACCACAATATCTGAGTAATGTGGACCCCAGGCTGATGAATGGTTAGCTAACCTAATGATTCTCTATAAATGTATATCTATAATTTTATGTATCTATAAACATTACATATTTATATACACCAAATTAGTGTAGGTGGTGGCAGTTAGCACGAACTTTGTTCTCCAAAGGCTCAGTGCTGAATAGCTTGTACACTGTAAATTTGCTTGTTAGATCAGAGGTTCTTTTCCTTTCCTATATTTAATTTTGCGATTCCCTCATCCCCTTTCCCCTGGCTCTGACAGCACCTAACACGGTCCCAACCTCTGCTCAGTTCTGGGGGGTCAAGAGTAAGAATGTGGCAACAGACAGATATCCCCATCCTGCGGGGAAAGGAGTTGGGAGAGAGATTACTTCCCTGATCATCACTGCCGCTCCTGCAGCGCAGCTCTGCAGCTGTAAGCTCTGTCGGCCGGGTGTCCTGCACAGAGCTGCCCTTTCCCTCCATCTCAGCACTGGGTTTCTCCTCTCTTGCTTTGCTTTTCTCTACCTCTTCTTTTGCAGCCCAGGCTCTGAGAAGCATCCTTGTTTTCGTAGCTTTCTGGCAGGCTACCAGGAGCAAAGCACGTCTGGCATCACCACTGTCCCAGCTCCCCAAAGGAAAACTCTTCTCTTTGCCCATAATATGTCCTTGGGAGAAAGACATTCTCTGGTAGGAAGATATCTGGCTGCACATTAACTTCTCAGAAGATGAGCTTCTAAAATCACTTAACTGATAACAGCTATAGGAAGCATTTTCCATGTTGGAAATGTTATGTGAGCCAAGGGGATGCACACAGTAAGTGCTGTAGCTCCCTAGTCCATTCTCCAAATGCTCTACAGAGGTTGCGTAGGTGGTGCTGAGTACCACAGCAGTGGGTGTGGATGACACGACTAGCCGGAAATGTTGTCTGGCGTTCAGCAATGTATTGGGGAGCATGCCTGGACCAGAGTCGTCCCTAGGAGTTTGTCATAGTTACTTTGCCATGGCACTGGAATAAGTCAGAATAAACCATAAGTGAATGTATTATAATGTAACTATGAAGTTTCCTAGCTCATGTATTCATATTTTCTCATGAAGTAACGGATGTTTAGAGGCAGAACACATGATTAATTAACTTAGTTTAATCCCTTAGATGTCACTTACCATAGAAATTTCTTCTCTTATTGCTTTGCTGAGACCGATAGCATGTTACTGGCTAAAGAATAGCTTCTGGGAAAGATCTTGTCATCAGTTTCCAGGAACTAAAAATGGAGAACTGAACCACTTCTCTTACTTGTAAACATAAGAGAAAATTTTAATCTGAATTTCTTGGGCTTCAGTCAGCAAACCCTTTTCTATTGCATCAAAATCCTTTTCAAATATAGTATTTACTTTCTAAAAAATTGCTTGCTTTCTGAAATGAAACACAATAAACAAACCAAGCTACATGGTTGTTTAATTGTCATGCATTTTCTCTTTTTTTGGCTTCTTTTTATACCTTTCCCATTTTTCCACTTTTTTGCTAAAAGATGGTGAACAGAACTGTAATATTAACTTCATCAACAATTGCCTCTTTTTCCAAAGATGAAACATTATTTCCTTTCCTTTTTCAGTTATTCTCCTGTGTTCATATTCAAAGATTCAATTAGTTTTTTGGCTTCTGCGAGATAATGGCTCATATTAGTTCACTTATTGACTGCAATGTATACATCATCTCAAAGTTAGTACCTTTTTTAATATCTGCTTTTTAGTCATTCCTTGAATAATCTTGAGCTTTGTTGCATTAAAGCAATTTAACAGGACCTACCCCACAAAGAGATTCAGATCACTCTATGTGACTGCTCTGTTTAATTCCTCAGGCATACTTATATCTCATTATGGAATATGTTGCAGAGATTTCTCAGCTATCTTCAAATGATTTGCTTCAAAATCAGAAGCTGAACACCCACTCTCAGACTGACCCTATGCCCAAGTCAATAATCTCTGCTGAGATGCAAGGTAATTAGTTTAGGAACAACATATGAGAATCTAGATATCTGCTGCTAGGATTTGAGCTGGTAATTCTTGATGGTATTTCATTCTGCTGTGCATATGTATCTTTAATATCTATGAAAATTCTTAAGTGAGTTTATATTTCATTCTAGATCATGGATTACTGGGCCTACAACCATCCAGTTGGAAATTTGTTGTATTCGGTCTGGCTGAGATGGAGTTAATTTTCCCCCCTGTGCTTTGTATCGGTAGCTAGAAAGGTGTTGATAACACACCAGTGTTATGGCTACTGCTGAGCAGTGCTTGCTCAGCATCAAGGCTGTCTCTCCAACATTCACCCCTCACCAGTAAGCTGGGACTGGGTGAGATCTTGGGAGGGAACACAACCAGGACAGCTGACCCAAACTGGACAAAGGGATGGTCCACACCATATGACGTCAGCTCAGCAATAAAAGCTAAGAGAAAGGAGGAGGAAGGGGGGGGCATTCATTTTTTTCGATGTTTGGAGCTACTGTTTATGTATACTGAAGCCCTCCTTCCCGGGAATTACTGCTGATGGGAAGTAGAGAATATAATTTTTGTTATCTTTTTCTTCAGCAAGCAGCCTTTGCTTTTTGGTTATTAAGCTGCCTTTATCTTGAACCACGTGTTTTGTTATCTTTTTTTCCATCCTAATTTCATCCCCCATGTCCTGCTGAGGGAGTGATAGAAAAGCTTGGTGGCACCTGGCATCCAGCAAAGGTCAACCCACCACATATATAAAAGAAAATAGTATTTGACAGCAATTCCCCACTGACAAAATATGTATTTCCTGAGATACACTAGTTAGTCCATTTTTAATCTATGTAATTTAAAAAAATATTTTTATTTAGTAGAGTTATAGAATCACTTGGATTAGAAGGGACCTTAAAGATCATCTAGTTCCAACGCCCCTGCCACAGTCAGGGACACCTCCCACTAGACTAGGTTGCTCAAAACCCATCCGACCTGATCTTGAATGTTTCCAGGGATGGGGCATCCACAGCTTCTTTGGGCAACATGTTTACCCTCATAGTGAAGGATTTCTTACTTGTATCTATTCTAAATGTACCCTCCTTCAGTCTAAAGCCATTATCCCTTGTCCTACCACTACATGCCCTTGTAAAAAGTGCCTCTCCATCTTTCTTGCAGGCCCTCTTTAAGCACTGGAAGGCTGCAATAGGGTGTCTCTGGAGCCTTCTCTTCTCCAGGATGAACAACCCAACTATCCCAGCCTGTCCTCACAGAAGTGTTCCATCCCTCTGATCATTTTTCCGGCCCTCTTCTGGACCAGCCCCAACAGGTCCATGTCTTCCCTGTGCTGAGGGCTCCAGCGCTGGATGCAGGACTCCAGGTGGGATCCTACCAGAGTGGAGTAGAGGGACATAATCCCATCCCGTGACCTGCTGGCCATGCTGCTTTGGATGCAGTCCAGGATAAGGTTGGCCATCTGGGCTGTGACCACCCATAGCCAACTCATGTCCAGCTTTTAATTCACCGGTACCCCCAAGTCCTTCTCCTCAGGCTGCTCTCAATCCATTCTCCACCCAGTCTGTATTTGTGCTTGCGATCGCCCCAACTCATGTGCAGCACCTTGCACTTGGCCTTGTTGCACTTCTCCAAGTGTAAAATGTCGGGAGAGGAAGGCAGGAGACCAGCATGGCTGAGTGGAGACCTGCTACGTAAACTGAAGGGCAAGAAGGAAATGCACAGGCTGTGGAAGCAGGGACAGGTATCCTGGGAAGAGTACAGGGATGCTGCCTGGCTGTGTAGGGATGGGGTCAGGAGGGCCAAGGAGTGGCTGGAGCTGAATTTGGCAAGGAATGCAAAGAATAATAGGGACTTCTATAGGTATGTTAGCCAGAAAAGAAAGGTCAAAGAAAGCATACCCCTCTTGATGAGCAAGACTGGCAAACTGGCAACAATGGATAAAGAGAAGGTTGAGGTACTCGGCAACTTCTTTGCCTCAGTCTTCACTGGCAGTCTCTCTTCCCACACCTCTCAAGTGGAGAGACTGCAAGATAGGGACTGGAGGAGCAAAGTCCCTCCCACTGAAAGAGAAGATCAGGTTCGAGACCACCTGAGGAACCTGAACATGCACAAGTCTATGGGACCTGAAGAGATGCATCCCACAGTCCTGAAGGAACTGGATGATAGAGTTGCCAAGTCCCTCTCCATGATATTTGAAAAGTCATGGCACTTAGGTGAAGTCCCTGAAGACTGGAAAAAGGGGAACATTACACCCATTTTTAAAAAGGGTAGCAAGGAGGACCCTGGGAATTACTGACCTGTTAACCTCATCTCTGTGCCTGGGGACATCATGGAACAGATCCTCCTAGAAGCTCTGCTAAAGCCCATGCAGGACAGGGAGGTGATTTGAGACAGCCAGCATGGCTTCACCAAGGGCAAATCCTGCCTGACCAACCTAGTGGCCTTCTATGTTGAGTGACCACATCAGTGGACCAGGGAAGAGCTATGGCTGTCATCTATCTGGACTTCAGTAAGGCTTTTGACATGATCCCCCACAACGTCCTTCTGTCTACATTGGAGAGATATGGATTTGATGGGTGGACTGTTTGGTGGATGGGGAATTGGATGGTCGCACCCAGAAGGGTAGTGGTCAATGGCTCAATGTCCAGATGGGGATGGGTGACGAGTGGTGTCCCTCAGGGATCCATATTGGGACCAGTACTGTGCAATATCTTCATCGATGACATAGACAGTGGGATCAAGTGCACCCTCAGCAAGTTTGCAGATGACACCAAGATGAGTGCTGCGGTTGACAGGCCTGAGGGACGGGATGCCATCCAGAGGAACCTGGACAAGCTCGAGGAATGGGCCTGTAAGTACAGCGTCCTCACCTGGGTCAGGGCAATCCCTGGTATCAATATGGCCTGGGGTTTGAAGGGATAGAGAGCAGCCCTTACGAGAAGGACTTGGGGGTACTGATGGATGAAAAGCTGGACATGAGCCAGCAATGTGTTCTCGCAGCCCAGAAGGCCAAGCGTATCTCGGACTGCATCCAAAGTGACGTGGCCAGCAGCTTGAGGGAGGTGGTTGTGCTCCTTTGCTGCACTCTGGTGTGACCCCACCTGGAGTCCTGCATCCAGCGCTGGAGCCCTCAGCACAGGAAAGATGTGGACCTGTTGGAATGGGTCCAGAGGAGAGTCACAAAAATAATTAGACGGATGGAACAGCTCTCCTGTAAGGACAGGCTGAGGGAGCTGGGTTTGTTCATCGTGTAGAAGAGGAGTCTCCAGGGACACCTTATTGCAGCTTTCCAGTACTTAAAGGGGGCTTCTAAGAAAGATGGGGACTGACATTTTGGCAGGGCCTGTAGTGATAGGAGAAGGGGTAATTGTTTTCAACTGCAAGAGGACAGATTTTGACTAAATCCAAGGAAGAAATTTTTTACCATGAGGGTGGTAAAACGGTGGCAACAGGTTGCCCAGAGTGGTGGCAGATGCCCCATTGCTGGAAACATTCAAGAACAGGTTGGACGGAGCTCTAAGCAACCTCATGTAGTTAAAGATGTCTATGCTCATTGAAGGGGGTTTGGACTAGATGACCTTTAAAGGTCCCTTCCAACCCAAAGATTCTATGATTCTATGAGGTTTGCATGGGCACATCTCTCAAGCCTGTCCAGGTCCCTCTGGATGGCATCCCCTCCCTCCAGCATGTTGACCACACCACACAACTTGGTGTTGTCGGTAAATCTGCTGAGGTGCACTCAATCCCACTGTCCATGTCACCGACAAAGATGTTAAACAGCGCTGGTCCCAATATCGTTAGAACATCATTAACCACTGGTCTCCACATGGACATCGAGCCATTGACCGCAACTCTTTGAGTGTGACCATCCAGCCAATTCCTTATCCACCGAGTGGTCCATCCATCAAATCCATGTCTCTCCAATTTAGAGACAAGTGGACGGAGCTCTAAGCAACCTCATGTAGTTAAAGATGTCTATGCTCATTGAAGGGGGTTTGGACTAGATGACCTTTAAAGGTCCCTTCCAACCCAAAGATTCTATGATTCTATGAGGTTTGCATGGGCACATCTCTCAAGCCTGTCCAGGTCCCTCTGGATGGCATCCCCTCCCTCCAGCATGTTGACCACACCACACAACTTGGTGTTGTCGGTAAATCTGCTGAGGTGCACTCAATCCCACTGTCCATGTCACCGACAAAGATGTTAAACAGCGCTGGTCCCAATATCGTTAGAACATCATTAACCACTGGTCTCCACATGGACATCGAGCCATTGACCGCAACTCTTTGAGTGTGACCATCCAGTCAATTCCTTATCCACTGAGTGCTCCACCTGTCAAATCCACGTCTCTCCAATTTAGAGATGAAGATGTGTGGGGCAGTGTTGAATGCTTTGCACAAGTCTAAGTAGATGATGTCAGTCACTCCTCCCTTATCTACCAATCCTATAACTCCAGCATAGAAGGCCACTAGATTTGTCAGGCACAATGTACCCCCAGTAAAGCCCTGTTGGCTGTCACCAGTCATCTCCTTATTTTCCATGTGCTTTAGCATACTTTCCAGAAGGATCTGCTCTATGATCTTGCTGGGCACAGAGGTGAGACTGACTGGCTTGTAGTTCCCCAGGTCTTCCTTTTTTCCCTGTTTAAAAACGGCGGTTATGTTTTCCCTTTTTCAGTCAGTGGGAACTTCACTGGACTTCCACGACTTCTCAAATATGATGGATAGTGGCTTAGCAAATTCATCTGCCAGTTCCCTCAGGACCCACAGATACATCTTGTCAGGTCTCATGGGCTTGTGCACCTTCAGGTACCTTACACGGTCTCAAACCTGGTCTTCTCCTACAGTGGGCAGTTCTTCATTCTCCCTGTCCCCTTCTTTGTCTTCTGTAACATGGGCGGTGTGGCTTGAACACTTGCCAGTGAAGACTAAGGCAAAAAAGTCATTGAGTACCTCAGCCTTCTCCATATCCTGGGTAACCAGGTCCCCTGTTTCCTTCCAGAGAGGGACCACATTTTCCCTTGTCTTCCTTTTATCACTGATGTACTTATAGAAGCTTTTCTTGTTGCCCTTGACATATCCCTGGCAAGATCTAACAGGGCTTTAGCTTTCCTAACCTCATTCCTGGCTGCTCAGGCAATTTTTCTGTATTCCTCTCAGGCTACCTCTCCTGGCTTCCACGCTCTGTAGGCTTCCTTTCTGTGTTTGAGTTTGTCCAGGAGCTCCTTGATGATCCATGAAGGTCTCCTGGTATTTTTGCCTGACTTCCTCTTTTTTGGGACACAACCCTTCTGAGCCTGGAGGAGCATTGAATATTAACCAGCTTTCTTGGCCCCCTCTTCCCTCCAGGGCTTTATCCCATAGGACTCTACCAAGCAGATCCCTGAAGAGGCCAAAGACTGCTCTCCTGAAATCTAGGGTAGTGAGCTTGCTGTGCAGCCTCCTCACTGTCCTAAGGATCTTGAACTTCACCGTTTCATGGTCACTGCAGCCAAGGCTACCCTTGAACTTCACATTCCCCAGCAGCCCGCTCTTGTTAGTGAGAACCAGGTCGAGCATAACACTTCTCCTCATTGGCTTCTCTGTCACTTGGAGAAGGAAGTTACCATCAACTCATTCCAGGAACCTCTTGGATTGCTTCTGACCTGCTGCATTGTCCTTCCAACAGATATTGGGGTGGTTGAAGTCCCCCATGAGGAACAGGGCTTGTGAATGTGAGGCTGCTCCTGTCTATACAGGGCCTCATCCACTTGGTCTTCCTGGTTGGGTGGCCTGTAGCTGATGCCCTCTATAATGTCACCTGTCCCTGCCCTCAGTTTAATCCTTACCTGTAAACTCTCGGTCGGCTCCTCATCCATCCCCAGGCGGAGCTCCGTGCACTCCAGCTGGTCACTGATGTAGAGATCGACACCTCCTCCTTTCCTCTCCTGCCTGTCCTTCCTAAAGAGCCTGCATCCTTCCATTCCAATGCTCTACCATATCTCTGTGATGCCAATAAGATCACAGCCCTGCAGGTATGCACACCTCTAACTCCTCTTTTTTTTCCCCCATGCTATATACGTTTGCATAGAGGCATTTAAGCTGAGCCCCCGAAGAAGCTGACTTACTGGCTGCAGTGGCTGGAATTCCTTTGTGATGCTCTTCATTCAGGTGCATCTTTTAAACTGGCAGTGGTACAATTCATTAGTCCTCCAATTTATTCCCTAGGGAATACTGTTAACTGTAACAGTCTAAGTTAGTTTTAAATCATATGGGGATAGATTTCAGTAATATAAACACTACTTTAAGGGTAGAGAATCTTGCAGAGTAACATAAGTAAAATTATTAATAAGACACTGTCCAATTGTTTGAAAAAAAAACCTTAGAAGCTAAAACTGCTTAGCTGCTTTACAGATAAACGTAAATGGATATATTAGTGCGCATTCCTCTGCATTAACTGTATTAGTGTACATTGCTGTGCACTAACTCTCAGTATGACCTTGAAATTTGCTGGGGTTAATGGAGAAAGGGAAGGAAAAAAGAAGAACATTGAGAGAACAAGCCTTTTGTGCTTGTTTCTATAAGAACAGCACTAAAATCTTATGAATAGGTATAAAATCCTGTAGTTTTAAAGTCCATTTTATGTGTTCATAAATGAAGTAGTAATTTTCCTCTAAAGGAAAGTTTGCATTTTAATTGTGCCTCATAACAGCAAGATCTAGAACAATTTCCCTGAAAAAATACTGCCAAATATTTTTTCCTATCTCCTGAGATGGATCAAGATCATTATGCTTTTGCCATGTTTAGTGTGGGGTTTTTTTAATTTTATTTAATAAGTAGAGTATAACTCAAGGGAGATGAGAAGGAAATGATAAAATCCTGTAAAAACAACAGAGGGTTTTTATTCCTAGATACAGCAAAATGTTTTATAGTGTTTTAGAAAGGTCCAGAAAATTGGATCAGATGAACTGCTCTTTCTAGAGTGGATCCAGATTAGGAAATAATAGCTTCCAGCTTCTTGTTGCTTCACACCAGAAAGTATTGCTCATTGCTCTCTGCCATCAGGGCTTCTCCTTAATCTCTGATTTGGTGTCTCAGCAGGTTTATCAACTTGGATAAATCAGAATCACTCTGAGAATGGCTGATTAACTTCTGATTTTAAATCAGGTCATTCATTGTTTTCTGACAAACCTCTGTATCATATTCTGCTATCCAGCATAAATATACTTCAAGGTTGAACAGTGGCAGATGTTAATGAGGATGGAGAAGTCATATAAAGTGATGTACTTCTGGTTAGTTTATATATCTTTTCTCAGTACAATATTTTGACAGACCCAAGGTGCAGCTGCACAAACAGACATGCTATGGATTTCAGGAGATAGGAGTGTTGGATTGTAACAGAGAAGCCGTAGCAGGCAGCTAGGGCAGAAATATCTTAAATGATATCACTTATGATCAGAACAGTATGTCCTTAAGCACTGTCTGTACCATGATCCATTTCTTTCTATACAGATGTTGGTGTAGGTAAGCTAGTTCACTGGTAATCTGGTAGCAGTTATTCAGTAAAAGACAATTTCTTGTGCCAATTTCAGAGATCAAGATGACTAATAACAATAGAAGTACAAACATACTGATGTAATTACATATATATTAGGGCATTTATGGAGATAGATATGTTGTTTAAAATATAGTATCTTTAGCAAATATAGCTATACTGATAGAAATACTGGTAAAATTTATGAATATATACCTAAGGTAGACAAGAAATTAGAGTAGCTGAGGAAAGAACCTACTAGGTAAAATCCATCTTTGGGCAAAAAAAACCCAACAGAAGACTGTGCATTTCTAAAGCTCCAATTAAACACATAAAATGAGTCTCTAATAGAAATTGCATGTTGAAAGTTTTGTGTGTTTCCTCTGAAATTCACTCATTTTAAACATAACAGGAAGAAACTATTTTATTCATATGCTTGTGGAGGACAAGAATAAGGTTCTGCACTAATGTAGAAATCATCTACGGGGTGATATTTGATGAACTGCTTGTCTGTAATACACCACCAGATGACGAGTCAATTACTTCAAGCTATTGCCAAAACACCCAAACATGAAGCAAGGACATATAAGCAGAAGTAGAGCCTATAAGAGGTGGCAATTCAATCACTTCTCTACTCAACATTGGTAAAGCATCAGGTGGAATTCTTAAACATTTCTGGACCTCGTGCATCTGTGAACCTTTGAAGCATAACTGTAGGAAAGTGATCACATAAGAAAGAATTCAGAATGAGAAAGAACTGAAATGAATTGTAATTTTTTAGTCTTGAGAAGATTGAAAGGGGTTGGCCAAAAACATGGAAACAGGCAAAGAAGATGAGAATACTCTATTTTCCGTATCTGCCTGTCTGTTGTGGAAGAAAAGAAGGAATGATCAGCTCTGTAGCAATGAGGACTCAGATTAGACATTAGGAAAAACTTTCTAACAGTAAGTTTGGTAGAGCATTAAGATCTGAGGTATCTGTGCAGTTGTACTGATGAGGTTGAAGAATAGGTCAGACAAGTGTCTGCCCAACATCACAGACATACAGCTGCTTCTGTCTCAGAATGGAGGGGTGGACCAGATGATTTATGGAAAGGTTTTTCATCCTTGTTTTACTGAAGTCCCCACTGTGGTATACAGTTATTATGGTCTTTTATTGTTTATGTCTTATATGTTCCTATTTGTCTGGGTTTGTTTCATTTATCATCTGTGGAGTTTGCACAGTGCCCTACACTGAGATCCATGGATGCAGTCAGAGCAATGATCTCCAGATGGACCAAGCTCAGTCCTGCATAGGCAGGGAGACTATCAGAACCTGCTTTCTGGGCTCCCTCTACCCACACACCTCAGTTCAGCTGGGATGCTAATCTCTGAAAGTGTAAGTGTCCAGCTGTCGAGTGGCAGAAAGAGCAGATGAATTCAAACACATCTCCAGTGTACCTACACACAGGAGGTCTCATGCAAACCCCATTGCACTAAGTGGAAACACAGTTCAGTAAGGCTGGGCCAAGTCCATAATGACTTTTTTGGTGATGAAAGAACGAAGCTGTCCTCTGCTTTGTCTTGGTGAGGCACTTATCACAATCACCATTTCTTTTTGATGTTGTATTTATAGAATGTGGAAACTCAACACAGAATCAAGCCTTTCTTCTCCTCAGCCAAAACTTAGTACATATGTTCCAGGAAAGCTCAATACTTTTACCTTTTTTGTTGTTGTTTTATGGGTACCTTTCACCCTAAAGCCAAAGGCTAGCCTGGTCTGATGCTAAACTATGATTAAATAGACTCCCTGACACTCAGTTCCTTTCCATGAGCCTAACTGTTACTAACAGCATAATACAAATAATCTCAGATTCAGTCTCTAAAGCAGCAGCCTGAAGGGGAACATGTCTAACATACTGTTGCATAGTTAGTGAAACAGGCATTCACCTCTTGGGACTGTAAATGTCTTCTTTGGCTGCATGAAGCAGTCTAGACAGTGGTGTTCTACATAAAATAGTCTGGGTAGTAGTCTCAAAAGATGGTTTTCAATGTAGCTATGTCTACTGATAAAATACCTTTAGAAATGGTTGTGCTCTGTAGTTCTTGTCAGGATAATATTGATTTTAAATGCACCTTCTTCATCAACTCAGAAAAGAAAATATTCCTGTATTTGGGAATAGAAGAGAAAAAAGTAATGTTGATTTGTATTTTTCCTTAAGGGTCTCTTTTTTAAGTTAACATGCCTCTCAAGGTATAGCAATTTCCTAATGGTTTGACTGAATACAGTTGATATTTCCTCCTTACTCCCCCTTCATTCCATCATTTATTCACTTAATATTTCACAAAATTTTTACCTGCCTGCAATTTTATATGAATGCCGTTTCTAATAATTACATGCCAAATGGGTGACATTAGAACTTAAATAATGTATTTATTCTTCTGTGTGCACCATTGTGAGATGATACGCAAAGGGATAAAAGAGAGAACTCTGTACTAAAGTGGCATTAAGTAGCTAAAATGGTGGATAGTTGCATGGCTTACTGTGTATCACCAGCCAGTTGTGCCTTGCCTATTACACATGTGCACACAGTTTAACCCAGCCTTTTTCTGCAGATTTTATAATAATTTCGGTGAGTGCCAATAACTTCCTTTGCCTTTTCTGGGCGTAGGGAAGCCTGTCATTCCATAAAAGTAAATGCAAATTTCACCCTAACTGATAGCAAAGCAACACAAGGTAGAATTTGGTTCTCAGATGGAAGAAATTATGATCAATCAATCAGTTTCACATTATTTGGAGGTTGCCTTCAAGGAACTTATGAAGTTAGAGAGTACCTTGGCAATGTGAAAGGCAGCTATTATGTTTAAAACAACAAAGCTTGTTCCCAGATACAGGATGAGGTTTTAAAGATGCAGGTTGGCTGAAGTATGCATAACACAGTGCTGATCTTGATCTGCTCATTATTTATCTATGCAGAAGTGTTCAATTAAATGTACATAAAGGTGTGCACTGAAATGTACATACATTGTGAAAATTTGGCCATATTCTGCACACACTATGGAGAAATTCCAGTGTCCCATTTGGGTCTGATATTACATAGCTTAAATATTCAGAAGGATCCTATTTGTTTCAGTTGAGTTCATTAAGATTGTGCTCAGAGATCAGATAAGCAGCTGGTGATATTTAAATGAGAATTGACAGTAGTTAGGCTCCTGTGTTGCCGAAACCAGCTTGTCACTCTGACTGCTCTTTTCTGATTGAGTATTCACATTGCTGAACTCCTGCTTCTGCTCAGATTCCCCAAGGGGTTACTGGGAGTTATACAGGCTTCTCAAACGCCAATTCAGAGATGAACCCAAGTATGAAATGCCTATGTAGAATGTCCTATGAATTCGGCATCCCAGGAAGATTTTAGGTATACCTTACTTAGCTGCAGGTATTTCCATTCCGCCTTTATCTTCTCTAATGCTTTTTTCTTTCACTCACACTATTAACTTGGGAAACATGGATGGATTTGTTTCCTTGCTTTGTTTGCTCTTTTAACACATGCTGGGATTCCTGTCTATACAACTAGTCTTCTACATACTGTAACAGTGTACATGTGTAATAAAAGCTAAATAGAAGGCAATGGTCATGGGACTTGTCAGGTCCATGAGGAAGATTATAAGTAGACACAGACTGTCAGAGAGAAGACATACATATTTCGATAAAATGTTCCATCATAATTAAGTTCTATCATTCGTCCCAAGTTATGTGCTCACTTGCCCTGAAGAAGGCTTGAAGACTAAACACAAGACATAGAAGATTGTAAGACTTGTCATACTTGGTCACACCTACAGACTATGTACTTCAGTGTCCAAAGTTGGCAGTAGTGGCATGATGGAGGAAAATGTCTAGAGCATGAAACTCTAATTTTAATTACAGCCCTGGATATGCATTTATGAAGTAGAGAGTGAGTGGTTTGTCATGCCACAAACAAGCTGTGTAGTATGGATTGGCTCAGAGGAAAGGTGGAATTACTGCTGTATTTATGCTTTAGGTTTAGGAAAGAGAAATGACTGGTGAGATAGCAGCTGTGAAGGGTTGCATTGAAATGTCAACTAAATATGAGTCAGCAGTGCTACGCTCTTGCAAAAAAATAGTTTATCTTCTTCTGGTAAGTATTGACAGGAGAGCTGATATGTGTTAGGTGGGAGAACTGGTAAAACATCACCTGAAATGCCGTATCCAGTTTCTGTGTATCACGCTTCAACTTCTGAGAAACAACTGTGATAGTCTGAAAGACATCAACAAAAAATAAAATCACTAGCAAAACATGACCTGTGAAGAAATCTTGAAGCAATTGCAGTACTTTAATCTAGGCAAGAGAAAACATATGAAGGTCTGACACTATAATATTGTAATGCATAAAACACAGTTATTAAAACAATGATGATTAACTGTTTTTCATCATCACCAGAGACAAAAAAACCCCCACAGTTGTCTTGGTAATCAGTCTGCTCCTGTGTATGGTTTGAATGTTTCCTTGAAATTTCTCTGAGCCTTAATTTTTTATATCTCTGTGCTGGGTGTATAGGGGCTGGAGGTTGGAGGGACGAGAGGAGTTTGTAAGCACTTTATCAGTCATAGGGATTTTTCCTTCCTGCAAGGTACTCACATCGTTTTTTTCCCATTAGTGTTACCATTGATCCATGAAGAAAAAGCTCCCAATGCATGTTTTGGGTTTCTAAGTCCACTGGAAGATTAGTCATAATTAAAGAATTTTATTATTATCATGGCTTTATCTTAGAGATTGAACAACTTTAAGTAATGTTTTTTTGCATTGAGTTTGCCATGAAAAGAGTGACCAGTGCTTTGTACATTTGACAGAAATTATTTTTGGAGAAGATTTTTGTGTGTGATACAAATCTTTTATGTAACTTTTCTAGGCTAACAAATGTATTTGTTGTAGGGACAGATGGATTAGAGTTATCATAATTGTAGCTATATCTGGGTTTATGGACTTATAGTCCTCTCTGTCTGGGTTTATGGATTAACAGCCCAAAAACTAGGTAGTAAAAAAGACCAGTGATTAAAAGGTCTACAGATTGAGGGGGATAACAATGATTGTGAGGGAGGTTACCAGATACTGAGGCTGTGATTTGAGCATCTGGAGCAAAAAGTCTGGGAGACTGTGGGTGGAGAGATGTGGTATTGGGGGACAAAATGATCAGGAAGACGTGAAGCAGCACAAGAATGAGAGAATGTGTGCATACGACTTGTGGTGCATAAGGTGAGAAACGGGCTTGGGCTCCCAAAGAAACACCCACCACCACCACCACTTCCTTGGTGCCTCAACCTGAGGCCCTGGTGGGAACACATGTGGGATTGCCTCATTGTTCTCTCCTTCAAAGGAATACTCATCCATTTAGGTAAAGAGAGAAGTAAGAGTAAGCACCTTCATGCATATTTTAAATACACAGCCTGACTTTCAAAGGTGCTGGTAACGTGCAGGGTTTTTTGAAACTGACTTGATGCTTAAAATCATAAAGGAATCTAGTGAATATTTTTAGCACTTGATTATTTGTTTTAGGTGTTTAAGTTTAGTCTTGTAGCAAGGACTTTAAAATAGAAATGCTCTTGAACTAAGCTTCTGTTCCTAATGAATGCCACAGTTATATTTGCATTTAATTTAATGCACGTGCAGAATGTCTGAAGCTGAGACGCTATGTCTATGTTTTCTTGAATCTGAGACATCTCTGGTGACATTATTTCCAGGCACACTGATGCTGAAATGACATGGATGGTTTCTTTCACTGTTTTCCTCCAGAACCAGGTCAAGCCTTCTCAGCATTACAGGCAAACCTGAGTTTTGCAATGCTACAGCAGAGAGGAGCAAGCTGACCCCGGGCTGTCAGTCCCATCGCAGATAATGAAACTTTAGGGTGTTTGGATAAGGGGTAGAAGATGGTTTTAGGGAGATAAGTTTGTTGCTGATATTACTACAAATAGAACAGGAAAGGTGCCTTTTCCTGATGAAGGCAGACCATCCCATCCCACAATAGCTGCCATCCTGTGTTCCCTGACTTCCTTTTCTTTTTTGACCACAGCAGTGGCAGCCAAAAAACACTTCTGGCAGAAAAAGGAGATGAAGTAATTTTGTTACCTCTGTCAGTCTTGTACTTAATCACACAAGTAATTTGCCTGTGCCTAGAGTCAGTTTTTGTTTCCCCGTTGGCGCTGACTATGAGACACATATAGTTAGAATTTTAGACAGTTAGAAATGCCTCTGTACCCTAGATAAATATGGAGCTTTCAAGTAGTCTAGAATAAATTTCTATGAGGAACAGACATCTGAGATTCATCCAAGGGTTGTATATTTTTATACAGAGTTTAGTGAAGAAACTTGCAGGCAACAAAATACTTAGCCTCCAAAATATACAATACATTTGTAATAAAATTTGGATTGGAAAATTTCATCCCATTGAAACCACTTTTTATAGCTCTCTGCTTTATTTAGAAATATTAAAAAACTCACTGTTAGAGGTAAGTTTTAGAACAGATTTAATCTGAAGCATTATGTCAGGGAAATGGCACAAACTTAAGTTACTTCATGTGTATTCTATTTCTTATTTCTGTTGTGTCCTTAGGGTTACCTAAATGCTGCAAATTACTGGAGTGTACATTTCTGCAGGCTAGGAATAGACTGCAGCATGGAAACTGGGAAAACTGAGTTCTACAGACATGCACAAAGTGTGTTACTGTAGGTTTATAGTTCTATCAAATAATCACAAATTTTCATTGGAATACTTCAAAGCATTTTGCAATGATAGTTGTTTCCATGTCCAGTTTTTCTATCTCCAGTGGTTGCAGTGCAACCTCCACTTTAAAAGGTGGGGGCTTAGCTGAACAATAAACATTGTGATCATAACTTCAAAGATAAATTCTCTTGAACTAGGACTGGAATTGCTTCTCTTTTCTCTCTGGTTAGAGAAAGTTGATGCATGAAGATAAATGGAAAAGAATTTTCAAAGTCAGCCATTCTGTCTTTTAGGACTATTTTCTTGTGAAAATAAAACTTACTACAGATAAGAATCCTTTTGTTTTTCTATCAGTGATAGATTCTGTTTTTGTAGCACAGGGAGATAGCTCCCTCTCATTTCTTAAATAATTTAGAAGGAAATTTAAGATCTACAATGGATAATTTTGGAAAGAACTAGCTTCCAAAGAGTCTTGAACATCATCTGCATTCTTAAATAACTCTAAGCTGATCTATTTTCTTCTGTACTTGCTTAGCTTTTTTCATTTCTGAAAGCAGTTTTTATTGTGGTTTTTCCCCCTTATGGGAATGAAGTGATTTCCACTTTCTAAGTAACTATCCTCCATTAACAGAACTCTTCAGCCTAAATTTGTCGTGTCTATGAGAATAAATTGGATTCCCCTAGAGTATTTTTCCAGCTGTCTTACTACCAGTTTAAAAACTGCTGAGTTTACCCCATCATACTTGTTAGGGCTCTTTCACCTCGAGTCTCTGTCAGGAGACTCTGATCTGAAGCATTTCCTCTCTTTGCATTTTTTCTGCAAGTTATTCTGGCAGAACCCAGCAAGATAACTTTGCATTTTCATAATCTGATATTTAAGTTTCAGCTGGGATAAAGTTAATTTTCTTCCTCATAGCTGGTATAGTACTGTGTTTTTGATTTAGGATGAGAATAATGTCGATAACACACTGATGTTTTAGTTGTTTCTGAGCAACATTCACACTAAACCAAGGACTTTTCAGCTTCTCATACTCTTCTCATACCTTGACAGTGAAGGGGCTGGAGGTGCACAAGATGCTGGGAAGGAACACAGCCAAGACAGCTGACCCAAACTGGCCAAAGGATCTTCCATAACATATGACATCATGCTGAACAATAAAACTGGGGAGGGGGGCAGCACTGCTCAGGCACTGGCTGGGCATTGGTCAGCAGGTGGTGAGTGATTGCATTGTGCACCACTTGTTTTGTACATCCTCTTATCATTATTTTCCGTTCCTTTTCTCTCCTATTAAACTGTCTTTATCTCAAGCCATGAGTTTTCTCACTTTTACTCTTCTGATTCTCTCCCCATCCCACCAGGGGGAGTGAGCGAGCTGCTGTGTGGTGTTTAGTTGCTGGCTGGGGTTAAACCAAAACAAAGTCACAGAAATAGCTTCAAACTTTTGAGTGCTTCATTTGTAAAGGGGTGCCCTGCAGAACATGCTGACCATTGCAGCACTACTGTAGCTTCTACATATCTTTCTCAAACGATTACATTCAATTAAAGATATTAGAGGACCACTTTCCTTTCAGTCTAATTGTGATGTAAAATAGCATCTCACAAAATTGTTCATTATGTAAAATTGTCCCGGAGTGAGTAGAGCTGCAAGGTACTTTGCAGCTCCAGGTTACAAGCTCTAAACTTCCTTGACTATTGTCCCGGAGTGAGTAGAGCTGCAAAGTACCTCCAGGTTACAAGCTCTAAACTTCCTTGACTTCATCAGTAGAGGAACATCTAGCTGGCTCGTTATAGCTGCTTCTATGTATGCAGGCTACTCAGCAGTCTGACTTGCAGAATACTCCAAAATGTGGCCATCAATATTCAACCCACCTAGTAGGACATGGCTGCCTGTCCTTAGGGAGGCAGGGCTGACAGGGAGAAAAGTGATTTCCTGAAGTGCTCACTGTATGTCACTTCTAATTATTAATGATCGTGTCAGGATTTCATTGAAGCAATCTAGGGAGCAATCTCATTGGATCAATCCATGGAAACATCAGATGAATGATATCAAAGATACCATTTTTAAGTCTTTCAAACTTCAAAAATATGCTATAACCTGTTTTACTGACTATCGTTACATGCTGAATTCTTCTTTCTCTTATGACACGTATTCTTGGAAATGATGTCAGGGCCCTGAGTGCACCTACAAGCTCTGCAACACTCACCTCTGAGAAGTTTGGCTGCCTGTGCTCAAGGTGCGGCTGTAACCAATACCATCCTGTTTGGAGATAAGCTGGGAGTTACAGAGATATTTGGCTGTCACTGGATTGGTGGTTGACTCTGGTTTCTGTCACTGGCCTGCTCTGCTCTTGTTTGTGTGTTGTGGAGCTGTCCCCATGTCTGAGGGGATGGTGCCCTGCCTGCCTCATTGTCACCTTCACCTTCTCTTGGTGAGCAGTCCACTCTAACAATAGTTTATTAATTTATTTTCACCATTATAATTCCACTAAGCTCAACAGAGATACTCGAGGTATCAGAAGCAGTTCAGGGTAGCTCAAGTTTAAATCTGGACATGTGTTTCCATCCATAGTGATGTAAATTAAATCATTATTCCAAAAGACTGGATAGCACATGGTGAGTTGAAAGTAAAACAACCGTTGGTTTGGGTCAGTCTGAACTCTCCTTTGTGGAATGATCGTGGACAGTAGCTACTTTTATCTTGAAAAGGAATTGATTGTCAAAAATCCTTCAATTCAGTCTTCTTATGTGCCTTTCTGACTCTAAAGCATGATGAGAAAACTGCTCATATTTTGTCAATGATATCTTAAATGCTATTTTTGTTTAACTTTTTATTGTATCCGGTAAAACACGAAAGTGGCATTAACTTCAATGATATGCAAATAGTAAGTGATCCTTCCTACCTGGTATTCCTGATGAATAGGAAATTATGCTAACAACTTTCATTATTCATTTATTATAGGAGAATGATTAGAAGCGAATGACTGTTAAAAGTTTTTTTTGTTTGCAAAAATGAGACTTTCATCTTCTTTGCCACATTTATTTTCAACAGTAAGTATCTGCGTTTGTAGTTTTTATCACACAAACACTTTCCCTCCACCATTACTGACACTGGAGTTTGAACATTAAAAATTTAAAAAAATAGGAAGAAAAGTATTTCCAAATTTTTTCTGGTCATTGTTCATTGCCTTTGATACAAGCTACCATATTCTCTAACTGAGATCTGGAGCAAGAAGAAAAGGGAAAAACACCTTTGTTGGAAGTGTAAAGCATGATTTTACCTCCATTGTGGGCCCTGTGACCTGCAGTTTGGTCAGTAGCATGCTGAAGATCAACTGTATAACGTGTATTTCCATGGGCCATATAATACATTTATAAGGTCTGATTAGTATCAATCAGCCCTCTAGGGGTTATGGTTATTCTCTTATTTGTTTAGAACCTAATGAGGGGAAAATTGTCCCGGATCAATGTTTGAAGACTCTATGGAATATGAAAGAACACAGTCCAGTTAGCCTTAACTCATGTGTTTGACTTAATTTATTTTATGATCACAGAAAGCACTACATATGGAAAAATACGTGGGTTTTGATGCAGTTGCCAGAACATGGATGAGTACTTGCTTAGATATTCTTCTTGGCTCCCAGTTACTCATCCAAATAGACAACCTGTTTCCCATAGTTCCTGTGACAATTGCACTAGCCTTGCTGGATATCTTGGATTTTTTAGGCTCTTTCACATGACAATAGGCATATATGTTTGGGCACATGAATTGAATGAAGCTCTTTACTGACAATAATGGGATATTGATTCCTACAACTCCATATAGACACTTAAATGTGTCGTAATTTGGAGCTGAATCTCATCCTCAAACTCACCTGCCCAGAGATTCTTCCAGAGCTCTTGAAAGATCTTTGTCTTCCTACTTTGTTACAGAAAGCCTTCTTTTACTTTAGTAGTGTGTAATTGAGGCATAAAGAATTGTTTGCAAACATTTGCACCTTGTCCTGGGACAGGATGGCACCTATACTCGATGTGGATTTCAAGGGGACCAACAACGACTAATTCACCTGACATCTTAGGCATGCTGGAACACACCTCCATGTATGATAGATTTGTCAACTAAAATCTAATCTACCAACCACATGTGTAAATGATACGTGTCTGGCATGATTAGAGGCATCCATAGCCAAATACTTCTTTATTTTTTCTGTGGCTAAGACAATTGACTTATGACCATTTTTCACCATTACATTGTGTGCGGCTATGGACTAAAATGATCACTTGATGCTAAGGTGACATTTATGCTGGGAGATATGCAAAGTCAGGGCACTGGCTCTGAGTCTGAGACTGGCTGGTAAAATCTGGTTACCTTCTCACTATTAAATTCTCTTTGCTTACAATTCGGGGTGGTTACCTCCAAGTGGTGTATTGGAAGTGGACCTTGAATGGGCTAATTCACAAGCTGTGCCTGTGAATCACCTAGGCTAAAAGTGTGCCAGGAACCACTGTAACAACTTAATAGTACTACAAATAATAGCTTTTCAGTGCTCAGCTCTGCCTTGGCATTGCTCATTTACTAGTGTAGATGTCTCAGGAGTATTATGAAGAATATTGGACGGACTGTATGCAATTTATAAACATGTGTCATAAGGAAGATTTTGGCAACCAGAAGTTAATGCATAAGAAAATTATCAAAGCTCTTTTCAGGTTAAAATATTCTGTTTGATGTTTTGTGTCTATATATCCCATTCCACCCTAGAGAATCATACAGCAGTCAGAAAACTTTGAATGGGAATAGCATGGTGTCCATCAAAGAGGAGTAGTCTGTTCTAGGGTGGAATGTGACAGCTATTTACCAGGGAAAATAACACTGCAAACCAGGGGAGAATTCTGCATGCAAAGGAAAATACAGAGAGACTGTAAAGAGGTAAAAAGAGATCAAGAGGTCTGAGGTTATTTAGGTTTTGGAAAGTTAGATAAAAAATCTCATTTTGTCTCTTTTGTTAATACCTTTTGTCTTTAATAAAAGCTGGTTACCTAAATACAACATCTTCAAGAACATCATACCCTGAAAGGCTTAGCTGATGTAGAAAACAATTCAGTGGATCAATCCCTGATGCAAGTGCAGTCAGTGCTAGCTCACATATTCTAGCTAAGTACTGATCAGGCCAAATCTTTGCATATGTTTCCATCTTAGAGGAGACTTTTTGTAGGTATAGTGGTTTACCTGCAAGGAGTAATTACCAAGACTCTTCAAATTGTGAACTACAGGTCTTGTCCTCATAAGAAATTGCTTAAATAAAGGAATTATTATTAAAGGATTTAATTATATTCCTTTGTGAACACTTTTCATTTAGAAGTAGTTTATTTCAAATTTTGTAGGAGTGAAAAGAAGCATTCAGACAGGATAATCTTAATTAGACATTGGTGGGAGTAGAGAGTGCTGACAGTAGGGTAGCAGATTGTTATTCTGGAAAGGAGACAGACAGACTTTGACAATCCATGAGAGATGACCGTGTCAGATAAAATGAAAAATGCATTTTCAATGTAAAGTTAGCAGCATGCAGGATGCAAGAGTTACTTTTGGCCTGATGACAAGATCGAAAGTAGCAAATTACTCACACTGCTGCTTCTCAGCTACATGAAGGCAATGTTGTCAAGTGGTTTACACTGCTAATTAATTTCTATCCTATAATGGATGTATATGTTATAGCTATCACTGATTCAAATGAAAAAAATTTATCCACATTTTTAAACACTTTTTTTTTTCTTTCTACTGAGAGAAATAATACTGCCATTAAGATAAATAGGGCTGTAAGCAGTGCTGTACCTGCACTGCTATGATAATGCAGTCCCCAAAAAACAGTTGCCAAGCATAGCTGTTACCATTGTACAGGATAAGCAATTAAAAATAATTATTTTCTCCTTTAACCCCCTTTCATGGGCTTGTGCAGTTCAAACTTCAAAAGCTGAATAACCTTTCTAGCATAATGCCATATTTTACTTTGCTTAAAATAAGAATATAGTTTTTCGTCCATGGTTGTTTTAGTTATTTCTTTGGAAAACATGTTTCTCTAGGAATCCCTGGGAAACCTTCACCTGCACAGAAATTTTCCTTTATGACTGAGGATGGTAGCAAACAGGCATGTTTGGAGACCTAGGTAGAATACTTTTGAGATGTATGGTAGATGAGAATGGTGGAGGAATGGGAAAGCAGTAGCTTTCCCTAAAAAGCATCTGTATAGCCCTCTGCTAGGGGTGATTTACTTGTTCTGTATTCCATACGCAAAGGACCTCTGCAACATGGGGGAAAAGTCTGGAGCTGACTGAACTGGCACCGCTGCAATAGTTAGAAACACTTCCTTACAAACTGAATGGAAAAAAACAATCTAGTATATAAAATAGTTTTCTGTGAGGAGTATAAATATCTCAGATGTTACATGACCATGACCACGGTGTTACATGAGACTGCATGGTCTAATGTCACGTTATGGATCACTCCAGTAACTAGCCTTATACTTTCAGACTTCCCTGACAGCTGAGCCTCCCTTGCTTCATGCTCAGACACACACACACAAATGGGTCTCTCAGTTGACCTCCAGGCTCCATGGTCTCTGCAGGAGCTGCCTGGGAGCTCCTGACCCATCCAGTAGCCAACCCACAGACCCTCTGGTCTCTCCAGTATCCAGGTTTGGTACCTGGCTCCCATGTTCTTATCTTACTTGCAGGGTAGTGCTGCTTTTATTTGAAAAAATTATTGTCATTTTCAACTTATCCACAGATAACTAAAACATGATTTTGCCATTTATTTATATATTAAGGCTAAACTTCAACAAAGATCTTCTGCAGAACCACACGAATTTAGATGTGGGATTCGCAAATGTTAACTCTCACCTCAGAGACTAACAAACTAGACTTTTTCTCCAGCCAGAGAACAGCTATAACCAAAACTAGCTGAAAATCCTTCTCTGAAGAAAGCTTCTTTTTGGAGAAGCTTGTGTTGGAGAATTTTTATGGTACCCCCTGAGGCAAATTAAACGTGTTTGTGACTAAATAAAAAAAAAATTATGAATAATGCATTGGGCAGAGTCCTCCCACAATATGCTCTTCTACGTGGAGTCTGCAAAGATCTGTCACAAGCAGATTCCTTATATACACTTGCACCAGCACCAGTCCCAAGAGCAGTTGCATGGGGCATCTCAGCCCAGCCATGGGTCCATCAGATGGCCCAGCTCTGCTGCCCAAAATTGGCCCCTGAGCCTCGGTACCTGAGCATTCCTATTCCAGGATGGCTACAAGACAATGCTGAGGCTGTTTCTTATCTCATCACCAAAGGAAACTTCACTCCCTTACAAGGAGTCTGTTCTGTCTCTGACATTCCTGGTTCCCACCACTTTAACCCCTTCCTGTAGCTGGGCCCTCTTGCCCTCCGTGCCAGATCGTTCCTCTGTCACAAATTACTACTGCTGAGCAGTTACAATTAGAATTTCCCCTTCACTTATCCTTTCCCTTCACTTGTCCTTTCCCTTTATCATTAAAGGAAGCCTAGACAGATTCTTTTCACTAGATAAATCTGAGACTTGGTGAATATTCACCCATTTGAATGGTGAATATCATATCCCTATCATTTGTTCATCAGTTTGAGAGATCCAAGTCCCATAGTGGTAAAAAAATTATTAATATTATGTGCACAAATATCTACAAAGATAAAGATTTTTATCAGAAAAAATGAATCAAAGACTTCCTAGTGTTCATCAATAATGAATAAAATTACTCTGACTTTTGACGTATTTCTTAAGCCCCAAATACAGAATGCTCAAATATAGACACATGTTTTTATCTGCTGCAAATCTTCTGACTATGGAAGGATTTCTTAGATAAAGAAAGAAGGAACATTAGATTTTAAGAGTTACATGATTTTTAAAAAAGAAACTGCCTTTGTCCTACATCAGATTACTGAGACATGTCTTCTGATGCCTGTGTTTCTTGCTACATTCTGATATAACCGTGATCATTATACATTTTAAATAAATTTATTTTGATTGCTCATGTGTTTATAGGAATTAATCTTGTGGAAATATGAGCAATCTCAACTAGAAGTGGAGGGGAACACAAAGCTTCTGCTCAGCTAATTGTGGACACAAAAGTGTCCCATCACCAGCTGAGGAGCATTTGGTTATTTTTCACATGCAATGGAGAAATATAGGCACTTCCAAAATACCAAAAGCAAATTGAACTCCACTGGTTGTGTAGGGTGTTTAGAGAAAACAGTGTCGTAACTCAGGCAGTTTAGTTAACACTCTAGTTATATGGGGAAAATCGGGGCTGAAAGAGTTTTAATATTAAACCATTTACGTTTAACATTAAAAAATTATCACATTCTAATGATAAGCATTTTAGTGGAAGTTTCCTCGTATTCTTTACCCCAGCTTCCAGAAAAATGAGTGCTTCAGTGCCCACACTGTGGTCAGGGTACAAGGCAGATAAGAGCAGAGCGGGTATATCTGCCAGTTTGCTCAGGGATATGCTGTGACCTTGAGTGATGATTATCATTACAGCATTTACAATTAGCAGTCCTGCACTTGGACGTTTTCAAGCTAGTCTCAAAAAGCATGTAAAATAAAATGCCTGTGGCATATTGGCTATTTGAACTTGTGGTGGTGAGGGCAGCCTGAACGAGCCTCCCAGTAAATTAACTAACTGCACTTGTGAAAAATGCTGATAGCAGAGAAAAGAGCATTACTACTTGACCTCTAACTCCAAGCCTATTGCAAAAGCTTAATTTCAGTTGCAGCACCACCTCTCCTGTAGCAAGGCTTTTATAAACCCCTGTGCTGGGTTTAGCTAGCACTGTGTGTAATCAGCATTTTCAGGGCACTTTGTCCTCTTTTTTTCTTCTGGTAATTATTTGTTGCCACCTTCCACATTTTGTCCTCTCCTTGTGTCAGCCAAGTTGATCCATGCATTTTTTTAGGCTCAGCTTCAGGTTTCTCAAGTTTCACAGAATCGTAGAACCATTTAGGTTGGAAAAGACCTTTAAGACCATCAAGTCCAACCATTAACCTAGCACTGCTGAGTCCACCACTAAACCATGTCCCTAAGCACCACACCTACACATCTTTTAAATACCTCCAGGGATGGTGACCACCACTTCTCTCAGCAGCCTGTTCCAATGCTTGACAACACTTTCAGTGAAGCAATTTTTCCTAATATCCAATATAAACCTCCCTTGGCACAACTCAAGGCCATGTCCTCACATCCTATCACTTGATACTCGGGAGAAGAGACCAACACCCTCGTCGCCACAACCCCCTTTCAGGTAGTTGTAGAGAGTGATAAGGTCTCCCCTCAGCCTCCTCTTCTCCAGACTAAACAACCCCAGTTTCCTCAGCTGCTAATCATAAGACTTGTGCTCCAGACCCCTCACCAGCTTCGTTGCCATCCTCTAGACATGCTCCAGCACCTCAATGTCCTTCTTGTAGTGAGGGGCCCAAAACTGAACACAGGATTCAAGGTGCAGCCTCACCAGTGCCGAGTACAGGGGCACGATCACTTCCCTACTGATGGCCACACTATTGCTGATACAGGCCAGGACGCTGTTGGCCTTCTTGGCCACCTGGGAAGTGAAAACATCAAAATGAATTTCTGCCTAGTTTCACACCAATATCTCAATTTCTCTCTTTTCTACCACTTTCTTCCCCTCATCACCTCACCCCATGTGCTTTCACTCTGCTATTTTGAGAGTCCTACCAGCAGCCTTCTTTCTCCTGGAGGAGTCAAAGTAGATTCCTACAAGAGCAGTATAATGTCCTGGATGTTGTATGTGCCTGCAACTGTCCTCTACAACAGCCACAGATATTCAGATTTAGAATTTGCCAAAACTCAACATTTGTTCTTGACAGGAATTTTTACATTCCAAAACGCAACTTGCCTAAAGAAGAAGGAAAACCCAACAGTGTTTTATGGAATGGTTTTAGGGAATATGATTTTGCAAAATAATATTGCTTTGAAAGCATATATCATTTAATGTTGACAAGAACATATTGATGCAAATATAATGCAAAAAAAAATTAAACTTTAAAGACAACAGAAAGTTTGAAATAAAATGAAAATGTACTAAAAATAAATCTGTTAAAGTGGTATATGTCAATATATTCCTCAGCCACCTGAGGAAGTGAAAAAGCAGTATTCCCAAATGTTGTCAAAATGGACACAATCCTGAATAAAGTTTTGATTAAACTTTATTTTTGATTGGAAAATTATGATACGAATTTCATCTAGTTCTTTGTGATACACGCCATACATAACTGTACTTCTATAAACTGAAACCTCTCTTACCCAAAGCAAGGAGAGCTGGTTTTGCTCTGTTGCGCTCAGAAATCCTGAATGGCTAAAGGCAAAGATCACTAGGAGATACTAAATGCGAAGTTGTAATAAGTGCTATGTTTTTTTCTTTTTTAGCTTTTTTTTTCTATCAGAGAACTTTCAGCCAAATGTTCATTATAATTATCTCAACAGAACAAGAAGAGGAAGCTCACAATAGTCTCTGCTATCTATGGCTTTCCAGTTTTTAAATGTTAACACAGAGGCTTCTGGGTGCTGCATCTTCAGTTTCCTGTTTGGAAATGCACATAATAAATGCTTGATTTTGTCTTGCTTAGGATGGCAAAAATATAAATAAAACATATGAAGAGCTTTTAGGTGAAAGAACAGGGAAAAAATCCTGTTCTGCTATTATTTTATTGTTTTGTTGGCAGGAAAATATTGCACTTTGGGAACAGTCGTGAGTAACTGATTCAGGAGTTCAACAAATAGAGAAGAGAAATTGAGCACATACTGGAACAAACAGGTTTTTTTGTGTTTTGTGGGGTTTTTTTGCTTGTTTTTAAATTTATGACACTTTATAGATAAACTATGACACTATAGATAGTTTTCATTCCCCATAAACTGAGGACCGATGGGTGCAATTTGGTACAACATTTTACACCATGTTTGTGTTCAGGAAAATTCCTTATGACCATTAATATGAATGGAAAGTTTAACATGTTTTCCTGATGAAATGAGATTAATTTGAACTCTATGTCACTTGACTTGTATGTCAGTCTCTTCTTGATAATTTTGAAATACATTGGCTAATTTTAGTCTCATTGAGAGATGGGTAGAATTGTTGAAGATAATTATGACCCTAGAAATCTACTGAAAGGGTGACTGACTAAAGGAGAAAGGCCCAAAACAGGACCTCTCTTGAGGCCAAGGGAGACTGATATCAGGCATTAAACATTCTTTTTGGTAGCAGACAGCCATTTCATATGGATGTAATTCAAGACTAGTGCATGTTTTTCTCTTCTTGTATGTGTATTTCATAAGGGATCATCTGGTGAGGAGCAGAGGTAATTTTACCAGGTGATGCGGGTAATTCCTTCCTATATAAAGGAAATAGGACTGAAATATATAAGAAATCAGGTTTCATTAGCTCTACTGACTATAGGACAATGTGATACTTCTGTCTTCAGGAGTGCATCCAGTAGAAATATTTTTTCCTCCAATTACCTCAGTGGATTTTTAAAACATTGAAACTACAGTTCAGGACTGTATGCATGACTATGAGTGGGATTCAAGTGCTGTAGGAATCAAACACCGCTCATCTGTGAATTTTGTTTTGTGTGAAAACTATGTGTGCACAAAGAGAATTGCTCCTGTCAAAGGACATTTAGCTCTCAGCTCTTTGAAAACATCATTTCTTAACTGTGAGAAGTGAAGAATTTGTGCAGAATGTACTTCTAAGTTGCTTTGACCATAGCATCTATTCCAGTGTACTACAGATGAAGAGTCATCTGCACTTCAGACTGCAATGCGATATAAACATGAAAGGGTATAAACAATTAAACCTTAGAAGCACGGTGGTCTACAAAGACTAGTTTAATAGGTGGGGAATAAATGAGCCTCGGTGGATCTCTGTGCAGCTTTCAGGGTGTGAATAGTTCATCTGCAGTACAGACATTCACTAAGCGACTCCAGAGCCTGTGCTGCATTTTTAAATCTGCTGCAGGCACTTCAGCAACTCGATCTAATTGCAAGACAATGGGATTCTATATTGCAAGTGCTGAAGTGCTTTAAAAACTGAATCTGATACAGATTTCAATTTTACCCTTAATGAAACCTCTTCAGAATACTTAAAAATATAAAAACTTTCTCTAATAGTTTTGACTTACTGTTAAAATCTTCTAACTAAGAGAGTTTTTTAGCCTTTGGCACAAAAATATGAACATGAATATCAAAGCTGAAAACCAAAATGCTCTACTCTCTGTAGAGATCCTGGAAATCTCTTTAGTGTGTCTTTTTTTCAAAGGAACAGTAATTACTTTCATAATGCTACAAAGGAATCAGCAAACTTAAAGAGATTCAGAGAATAAGATCTGCAAGGAATACCCAAGTCTTGATTCTTGTCTTTTTTTTTTTTTTTTCTTTCTTTTTTTTCTGGTACATGTTTCTAAGATACTGTTAAATGATATATAAGTTATTCCACAGTCTTAAGGTGTTATTCTTGCTATTCTACTTCTTTGTGAATGAGGAAGAGCTTTCTCTTTTTTGATGTTGGAAACACTATTTAGAGAAAAACATTTTATGCACACATATCACCAAACTTTAGAGATGAAGTGTGATAACTCCCACCAAAGGGATAAAAGCAGGAATGAAGGAAACTGAACTAAACTCTCTGGAATATTCCCAGAAGAGGAAGAAGGAGAGAGAGGAAGAGGGAGAGGGAGAGGGAGAGGAGACAAGAAGAAGACTTTTCTGAGAAAAAGTATCTGAATCAGTTTAGGAAGCTTTCCTGACTTGCTTGTCTGTAGTTTTCCATCAGCTGAATATTCAGGAAGACAGATTTCTCAGCTGAAGAAATCTCAGTAGATTTAGTTTCTAGTGCAATTATGACATTTATTCTAGATTTTATGTTTAAAGGGAAAACCTATTGCTATAAAGCTAAGGAGATGTCAGAAATGGCAAGAATTCCTGAAGCCATGCACTTGTTCTTCAAAGTGGCTTTCCCTATATACGTGTGCGGGATCTAGATTGAGAGTATTGTGGAGGGATTAAAACTTTTGTATCATTGTTGAGACAAGTCTATGCTCAAAAGTTAAACACTGCTAGGTGTGGACCTGGGATTTGCCATATGAATGCGTTTTTTGTTAAGTTGTTAGAATAGACCCTAGAATATTTTTGGCCATGAACTCAAGATCATTTCCCTAAACAATAGCCAGATACAATATGGAGGTTTGCAGGGGCTAAGGATTTTTCTCAAAGAAAAGATTGATTTTGGCCACAGTCCTGGAGGGTAAAAGTATGAATGTAGCTAGACTATGCCAGTTCATCTGGGGCAGAAAACAGCTGTGAGCACTACAAGTACAGGTGTAATGGTCATATTCATTGCCTCTTATATGATTGCACCGTTCCATAAATCTTGCTTCTCTTTTGTCCTTAGAACATCATGGCTAAAACAACTTTACTTTTCTAAATGCCATCTTTGTGATATCTGGAAATATAATTTTGACTTTGAAATTAAAAGACGTACTTCATAACTAATAGTTTAGGAACAGATATAATTTTGTTAGTCATATTAGGTCTTTCCTAGGTCTGCAGACTGAACACACAAAATCTTTTTACTAGAGTTCAAGCCATGAAGCGTTATTGTGTATAGACATTTGGAATACACTACTGCCAACTAAAACCATGTAATAGCTTCAAAGGCAGACATCACAAGTCCTGTTTTTAACATGTTGCAAAACATCTTAAAAAAATAAAGTTGGAAAAGTAACAGATGCATGTAAGACCTTTAGCTGTAACTTTTCTATAGAAATGCCCTCTGCAAAGCAAAGGTGTTGTGTAATACATATACATGGAGATGGATGTTATTTTTAGATTGGTTCTTAAAAGGTGCTGGCATAGATGTTTATATGAACTAAGAGGAGTATCACCATTCTGTAAATTTTGATGGTTTCCAAATGTCCCATCAGAAGTTTAAAAATAAAATATAACAATATCCATGCAACATCAAGTGTGTCACCATGAGTATTTATTTAGTCCAGAATAGGAAAAAATCTCCTAATCATCCTCTCTTACTTTGCTTTGGTTTGCATTGCAGAGCAGTTTGCAATGGAGAACTTGCATTGGGGTACAAACCGGATTAATTTTGGATGAAGCTAAGCTTGAGAAAGTGTACCAGTAGCACGGCTAATGCAATCTTGTCATTGACAGTCATTCAGTCTGTAGGGCCAGACAGGAACTAGACCTAGGTAAAACTTTCTGAAGTTCATACGATGAGGACTTTGAGGCCTCAGCACCAGCTGTTTCATACTACAGATCCACCCTTAGTTTGCTGCATGGCATCTGGGTTCTGATCCTAAAAAAAAAGAAAATGATGCAGTCGTTACTATTTAGAAGACAACCATAAACTGTCAAGCAGTTGTTTGTGCTTCCAGGAGACTGAAGACACCAAAGGATTTGGCTTATTAGCTCAGAGTCACTGAAGGTCACCAGAAGACAATGTCTTCATGGAACACTTGTTGCCCTGTTTGTGCAGAACTGCGTGGCTGCAGGCTGTAATGTGACATTATTAATACTGCACCTTAGCACATGCATACTGACATACATATCTGCATGTCAATAGAGATATTTAAAAAAGAGTATAATAATGGATTTATTCTCTATTTCAGTTTTTAAACCACATTTTACAAAATGGGGCTTTGGAATCAGGTTTTAGTGAGGATTTTTCCTCCCTTGATGTGTTATTTTGTTGATCCAGAATCTAGGATCTTGATTCATGTCTACCAGCATGGTGTAGACTCATCTCAAATAGTCGTCATCATCTACAGGATGGACATTTGCACTAGTACTCTAGGTTCATTCTGTAACCACTGGAATACCAGTCATTTCTGGAAGATGATTCATCTCACTTCTCTTAGAAAGGGATGATGTAGCTATTTCTCTCCACTGACTACAGCAGAAGCCTGAGGTTACCATACATCTAGCTTATAGATGGATAAAAGTTTAAGATGAGGCTTGTCCCATCTCTCTGCTGGCTTACATAAAAATGTACTGACATAAAGCAATGAAGATCTAACATGTTCTTAATATTTCTTTTACAAAGAGATAAGGATAACATGATAACAAAGATTTATCCTTTTTCTTTTTTCTTACATTTTAAGTGTATGTGATGAGCAAAAATTTCTTTAAGATTCTCTGTAGTTCTTTAGCTGAAAATCCTCCAGGAATTTATCTGTCAATAAGAGGTAAAATAAACTACACTGAATACTTCCAAAAACTTTAATGATTAGTTACAGTCATTGGTTTACAATTTTCATAAACACAAAGGATCACTAGTTTTGCAAATAAACCTTTGCTAATACTCATTTGATTTAGCCAAGAAATGTTTTCAGTTTTCGTAAGTTTGTGTTTTTATACCAGTGTTGAGAAAAAAGCTGTGGGAATATAGGAGAACTATGGGTATAGAACAATTAGCCTTGTAAGACATATTTCATTAAGAAAGGGGAAAAAATCCTTGAAGTGAAAATGTGAATATTATATGTAGAAGATAATCCTACTAATCACTGTGGAAAAAAGGACGTGAATCTTAGAAAATAAAGGAGACAACAATTACCTCTTATGACTAAAACAGTTCCTTTCTTTGATCACTGGAGTGCACTGTTCCTCTGTGAAACTATTTTTTTAAAGAGCACAGCTAGGCATTCTGTTGCAGAAGTGATTTGATGTAGCAAATTATATAACATATATTATGAATTCAGAGTTATGGAAGAAGAAACGTTAGCCTCCTGAAAAAAAAAAAGGAATGGTTTACGGGATTCCATTTTTCTATCCCCCTATTTATACTGATAATACCATATTATTTATTACTTCTACTATAAGAATGTTTGTAACTTCATCAGGTCCAGAGACCTACTGTGTCAGGTATAGAACATGTGTATATCTGAAAGATTAGTGCTGGGTTTTTTATGTCTGTTTATGGTGAAAGTAACACAAATTGTGTGAAATCTAGAGTCAACACACATAAGCAGTCACCCCTAGGCAGATGATAATAAAATCATCTGCATCATTTGTAGCCTGAATTGGAAATACTAACATCATATCTGTCCAGACCTTGAATAATTTCACTTAAGTATAAAATTACATTTCCAGAAAAGGATGCAAAAGTAGTTACCATGCAGCAGTTCAGAACTAGAAGTATCTTGTGGTTAAAACAAAGAGACTTATTCAATAATTCTGAGCCTTCTCTGTCTGATTTTAGTATCTGGGAATAAACAAAGCATTGCGAATCCTTGGATAATTTTTTATGTCTCAGGTTTTAAACTCTAAACAAGGGTTAATAATAAACCCTACCAGCTTTTCTTTGGTACTCCTGCCTTTGAGATTTAGTGTTTTGTGCCACTACAGTGTGTTATTGTACAGTTGAATTTGATGTAGCAGAGTGGGACTTTAGGTCAGCGTTCTCTGCCCTACTTGTATGAAAACAAAGATGGTAGAATTCAGTTTGTATGTTAAATCATGGGACATTTAATTGGAATGCAATTAAATGTACATAATTTTTATTTTTAATTAAATAAATTATCTTTGTTCTATGAAAGCAGAAACAGTGAGAGAAAATAATACCTTGCTACCAGCTTTACTCTTTTTCTGGTGTAATAAATGCTTTGATTAGTTGTTAGGCAATCATGTATATAAAAAGGAAACTGTTAATCCTACATGTTATTCTGGTCCATATAGAGCACATTAATTACGAACATAGAGGGAGGGCTTTTAGGGGTCTGATCCAAGGAAAGCAGTGAGGTCTGCTGGATATCATAACCCACAATGAGAATTGGAGCTCTATGCACCAAGGAGGATCTGAGCCTGTAGGTCACCTACCAAATCTCATCTGCAGCTCTATGACCATGTCAAACATCTTGTTCACCAGTTATGTATAATTCATTGTACTGTATTAATTGAATTGCGCACAGGAAAGACCTAATTTGTTGAGATAGCCTTTCCATTTCACAGCAGTAAAGCTCCATTGATTTCCAGTCAGAGAAGAGGATGTCACGAACAGAATGTTTAATATTTAAATCAACGGAGCATAGCACTGACCTCTCTCAGCTTCCCGTTCTGCATAAGGACCTCTGCTAATAAGCAGCAGACACTCACACGTCAGGAGCCCATCCTGCAGAGGATCACTGATCACATTAATTCAAAATCGATTATAGGGCCATATGCAAAAGGAGATTATGACTGGCAACATGCAGGATATGAAGCTGACAGGAACTGTTCTTCAAGGTGTGGAAGCAGGAATTAGTGCTGTGTTTATGAACACTACCTTTATTTGATTGCTTTGGGCTTTGGCTCAGAGAATATCTTGAGCAATAGAGCGAGCTATGGCTTTTAAATAATTAGCTGAGAACATCTCTTACTTGCATATCTGAACAGGAAAGAGAATGCAGATGTAGTCAGAACCTGCTTTAGCTTATTAACATTATGGTTATGCCATGGCTTCCTCTTTACCTGACTTCACAATGAGATTCAGCTCTGAGGTGATAAGGTGTGCAGTGGCACAGATAGGGAACTGGGAAGAGAGGAGCAAAATGTAAAGACTTCAGATAGTGGGATCCAGTGAGCCTAAAACCTGTTCCAGGACAGAGCTTCAGTGTGACTGACACCAAAAACTGTACCATGGCACTTATGTGAATATAAGAAAACAGATGCTTTGGAAGCTTTGGAGCAGTCCATATTTACATGGAAAAGTGCGAACATTTCTCTTCAATATCATCTGAATCCTCAGCGGAACATGCTCCAAATTTGATGAGCTCAGTCATGTCAAATGGATGTTGCCTTCTACCTTCATGACTCTTTAGATCCAGGAGGATACCCAGGAAGTCGCAGTGTGTCCCTGAAGCCCTGCGGTGGTGTCTGATTCTTATTGTACAGTCATTATCCTGAACTGGGATGAACAGACCACCTGGGTTTTGGCTTGCGGCTTACCAAACCAATGTCAAAAGCTATCACCTAGTAAATGTCATCAGATGTCACGACTGATGACATAGATGATGACAAATGTCATCATCCTTGATTTACTGCTGATTGAAACATAAACCTACTTTTGATGTGCTCAGAAATGTGGTTTTCTTGATTTATCATGCCGGTCTTCTGTATGCTGGTACCGTTCTAAAGGGCCACAATATATCTCAAAGTTCCTTCTCCAGACTCATTCCTCTTGTTGTCTGGCAACTTTGATCCTGATACCAACAGCATCCCCCCACGCCCCTGATTCTCTTGTTGTTTTCCTTGCCTGTTCTTTCCAATTCCAAAACCCTCCGTGCTGAGATACTATTTAAATAACTCAAGTCATTTAGTGAAGATTTGAAACATCTAAATTCTCTGTCCTGCCCTTTCATCCAAGTGCCTAATGGAAAATGTCCCTCCCTTCATTATTACATTTCTAATAAAAAAATAAGAAGAATGTGTTCTGTTATCCTTTTCCCTAAAAAGCTTCTTTGCTTTTTGATTATTCCCCTCTTCTTCTTTATTATGATAGTCCAGTATAGAAACGAAGCAGTAGGCTGAAAAATCAGATTTTTTTATCAGATACCAGATAGTAGTCTCATCTCATTTCTTTCCTATCCAAATTTATCCTTTTTTATCCAATGAGAGTAAGAGAGAAATTTTTGGATCATCTTTTTAATGAAAAAGGCAAAATTAAATTTAACTTCCATATTTTAAAATAAATGAAGTCTTTACTGATTGGATTCTGAATTTATTAGATTATTGACATGCAGATGGCACATATTCAGGCCCTATAGGAAACAAGAAACAATAGCTACAAAATGGAGAATAATAATAGAAAAATGTTGATAAAGCTTTTTTATTTCATTTATAAATGACCCGGGGGGGGGAAAAATCAGTGCAGGTTTTAGTTTCTTCCTGATCAATCAAAAATATGGGGTTTTTTTTTTAGTTTAAAATATTAGGAATGTCAATTTTTTCCCTTTCTAGAAGTCTCCCTGGTGGTATAAAATAATCAAAGTTAAAATTTTATTTTCAATGTCTAAAACAACAGGAGAGATCTTGAGTATACACAATCTTTCTACCAAGCAGACTGAACATATAAGTTAAGTAAAGTAAACAGAAATAAATAAATACAATATTACCATGAAAGTTTGTGTTTAATGACTGCTTGCATTTGCCCTAGTAATCTCAGGAGTTTTGGTGTATAGTTTAAATTATACTATCTTTCAGATAAAAAAATGATATATGCAAAACCTGCATATATAGTGAAAAAACAAAATAAAAAAAAATTTCTATGAAATTCTCTGAAAAAAGCAACCTAGCATTTATCATGACCTAAACCAAAAATCTGTATCTGAATGTTTTTTCATGCATCATTAAGAGGGATATATACACATCAAAGCTTTTATTTTCTATTCCAGTCCTCACTGAAGCCATGTTTTTGTTCAAATTGTTTCATTAGAAAGGTGGTTTTTATATTTCATTTTTCCTCTGCCTCATGGCTTTTTTCATCATATTTTTTTAATTCCTGGCAAAAACACTGAACTGTACCTTTACAGGGTCTCTTTTTGATGAAAAACAGACTTTTGTGAAAGAGCTAGTTCAGCATAAGCTTTCCATGTGAAATGTTTCCTACTGGGAAAAATTGCATCGTGCCCTCAAATGATCTAAATATAGGAGATTTCAGAATGTTTTATAAATGGACACATATTATCAGGCAGATAGTCCTCTGAACCACCTAGCCTTTTGCTTATGGTGCCCATGTCACCTGCTAACCCATTCACAAGGTCCAATATGTTCTTTTCCATTTAATGCTGTGTAATATTCTGGTGTCAATTACAGCAATAGCTAACATGGGAAATTACCATCAGGGAACCACAGACATACTGCTTTTATATAGAAAAAGAGAAAACTGTTTTTTCCCCCCCCACATTTTATCTTACTTTCTGACTGCTCTGTTTCTCTCCTGGAAACAAGTATATGTCATTTTACTGTATGCCATCTGTACACCTAATAATTTCTCTGAGAAACACTAATGAGGCTGGGGATCTCTGACCCGGTAGGTCATCACTATCTGTAAACTAACTGATCATCCCAAAATATACTAGGGATTAATACAAAACCAACTAAGGTCAACAGGTGCCTTTCAATATACTCTGGATCGGACACAGAAAATTCAGAAGCTTATGGTCCATTTTTGAAATGGAGAGGCTGATTAGAAAAAGAATCCCCTGACAGTCGCATTGCTGTTTTAATGAGCAATCTGTAAGCAGAGCAGTGTTAAAAGTGACCTTACAGTGATTTTCACAAGTTCAGAGCATTCAACAACTTTGGGGTACTCTTAGAATCAGATATTTCCCTTCTGTGGTTCCTCATTCGGTCTTTTATTTTCTTACATGTCTTAAGTTTACCAATTCTGTACTTCTGTACTTTTGTATTTCTGTGGTATAAGTGGATTATTTAAAATGGCTTTAAGGCTAAAAGGGAATTTCTTCATCCTAAGTGCCACCACCTTTGCCAGTACAGACTGTGTAAGGGGAAAACAGAATCATATAGAAAACTGTTGTTCAAAAAAACATTTAGTATCGAGCTGCCAGTGGACCGCGACTAGTTACTAATTGGTCCCTTTAGATGCTTCTCCAGCTTATTTTCACTTGAGCTCTTATTCTCAATTTTTTTTTCTAAATCCAACAATGTAAAAATCTTGTGATAAGGCTCATGCTAATTTACATAGTAGAGGTTGCTATAGCAACCTTGCAGAACATTTCCAGAGGCAACATACTAGAGGTAACCTTTATGTAGGAAATATGTGTTAAAGGTTTGTGATAGTCCTGTATAACTGCTTTTTCCTCATGATGTTTAATCATGCAGTGAAGTCAAAATATTTCAACTTTGATATCACAGTCCTCAGCTCGATGAGCACTTTTGTCATAAACACATATTATGACCTCATTGCATATCAAAGCATGTGGAACTGGAGAACCACGGAGTTCAAAGCTGTAAGATGTGCTGCTGTGTTGGACATGTACAGCTGAGGCTTTTTAACATTGTCAAAATGGTTTCCCAAGCATAGTTTGTGGCACTCGTGTTCATTGAGAATTCACCATCTCTTCTTACACACTAGCAGTGCTGAATGTCACTCTGCCACCACATGGCCAGCTGCCTCCTGGATTTGGGCTCCTCAGATTAGGCAACATAGAACTTGCACAGACTGAAGGGTATGAACAAAATGTGACCAAAATTTAGGTATTATGATGACATCAACCAGCAGGTCTGTCATCCACCTCTGATGAGAAAATGGATCCCTAATGGATTCATTAAGAACTCTAAAAAAATTTTGGCCATAATTGCTTTAGTGCTATATTTTTGGAACTAACACAGCAATATTATATTCCCATAAATGCATGGCTGTGTGAAAGATATAATGTTATTAGTAATTCATAAAAGGAAGAGTTTTCACCTTTCTATCACTGTGAAACTCTTACTATGACTTTCAGATTTGACTTATGAGTTCCACTACCTTACCGCGTCCCAGGGAGCCTTTTGAGTTACTGACAGGGGAGAGCAACTCTGCCTCTTCCACCCTGTGTGGGCTGGCCCATCCATCTCAAATGAGGACACACTCTGTCGATCTTTGACTATAGTGGAGGAGCTACGGAGGATCTGTGGTATGTCTTAAGGTGTTCATGGACCTTCGTTTCTAGATCTACCAGGTGCTTAGCTAGTTAGTATTCCATTATTCAAATGACACTTGGACTTATGCTGGGGTAAGTCATGTGCAATAAACAACAGCCTATAATGGATATGGGTACTGGGGTTTATTCAAGAACCAACAAGATTAGAGCTTTTACCCTACTTGACTGGCCTCAAGTTGTGCCAGGGGCAGTTTAGGCTGGATATTAGGAAAAATTTCTTTACTGAAAGAGTGGTCAAACATTGGACCAGGCTGCTCAGGGAGATGGTGGAGTCATCATCACTGGAGGTGTTCAAAAAACATGTAGATGTGTCACTTCGGGACATGGATTCATGGGCATGGTGGTGTTGAGTTGACGGTTGGACTTGATGATCTTAATGGTCTTTTCCAAACTTAATGATTCTGTGATTCTATGATTATCTCTCACACTCACTTGTTCCTTCCCACCATTATGTTCAGTAGATTTTGGGTTCCCTTCCCAGCAGGGAGGTTGCTGCTGGCCCAGGAATGTTGGGGACAAAGCTGTTTTTATTCATATTGTGCTGCTGCTCACAGTTATTGGCACTGGGTGTTACCAGCCAAGGTCCTGGAACATCCTCCTGCACCCTTCCCACTCAAAGATTCTGTGATTCTATATGTCTCACTGTGTCTCCCCATCTTTAGGATCTTCCCCAACTTCCACTGTCTTTCCTCCAGCCAGCATCTTTGCCACCTTTGGGCCATTTTCTTCTTTCCAAAACCATGTCTGCTTTTCAGGAACCCTTCTTGGAGCCCCAAGCCCCTGGTTTTCCCAGTCTAAGTAGCTTATGTGCAGAAGCTCAATGCCTCAGCAGCCTCCTAACTGGTGCTTCTGTCTCATCTCTATTAATAGGAGGATTCAGGATGTGACACTTTTCTTTAGTCACATTTACAACTAGGCAATACCCATTGTATTTAGCAGATAGCAGGCTTCTGCTTAGGACTGCAAAAGTTCATATTCAAACATTGACTTGCAGACAGATGCACGCCTAATTATCTGCTGCCTGTTAGCATTCACAATTTAAGCTATTTTTTGCCTACGACAGCCAGGTAATATCTAAATATAATACTTAATTTGCAGCACCCAAAGCAGTTAAAAATTCTACTGACTTCCTCTCTTCTGACAAAGAGATATGGTTTTGTGCTTGCTGTATATTTCAAGATGGATCTAAAGCATGAAGAGAGATTTTTCACCAAGGAGTTCACCTGCATAAAAGAGTCTCCGTCAGAGCTCTGCAATCACACCATCAGACAGATTTAGAGTCCGCATCACCCTTTCTCCTCAGAAGCCATTTATTCCCTCCTGAGCTGAAAGGCTGTCAGACCTCACTTTTCTTTATACCAAGAGCCTTATCCTAACAATTCTTTTCCTTAAAGGGTGGAATCTGCTTTGCCATGTGCCTTTGTTGGTGTTTGTCTTGGATCAATGTGCAATACGTCTTTCAGTGGACCTTGCATTATATTTCTAGCTGAATGTTAAAAGCACACCTGAAATAACCACCTGAATATGCTAACCGTAGGTAGGTAATTATTGTTTCCTGACTGAGATGAACCCTTGGAGATGGGAATGAGTTTAGGGTGACTGATTTCTAGCATCTCCTTCTTGAGTTTACAGTAACAGTTAGAGAAGCCCATGCAATAGGAAAATAATCTAATCCTAAAAATAGGGAGATTGTTATCAATTAGAGCGAGACCCCAAGCTAAATCCAGTTTAAAATATGTGAATCTAAATTAAGGCAATGTAAAAAGCTACATAAGATTGAATTTCTTAGCACTACATTAAAGTTACTGTCAGTAGGACAGTATTTCCAAAGAAGATAACCTGTTAACAGGTCTGTTCTCGTCTCCCTGCCCTATGCACGGTCACACAGCTGCTGCATCTCACCACAGAGATTACACACAGCAGCAGTGCAGTGGCTGGAGCCAGTCAGACTAACACAGAAGATTTCTAGCCCAAATTCCTGTTTTCAAGGAGACTTACTGTTGTAAAACCATCAGCTCTTCAGCTGATTTTTTCTAGGTTTTGAATGTTGCTCAGAACTGATATGCAACTTTCATTGGCATGGGAGAGAGAAGATATTGCTGAGGCAGGACAGTGAGACCAGCACTGGATTGGTGCATAAAGTACTGGCCAGCATGAGCAAAGAATTTTGACAAATCCACACCATTCTGATCACTCTTTATTGCTTCATAGGTCACCAAGAGTTTGGTCTGCTGTATGGCACAGGCCACGCCACATCCCTCAGCTCTGTAGAAAATTCAGTGACTTCTCCTTGGCCAATGCATAAATTGTTTCTGGGTGCATCTTCTAAAACAATCCCACCTTACTCTGAAGATACCAGATCAAAAATACACCATTTTCTATGGCATACATCTTAGCTGACGGTCAGCCTCAATGTTAAAGACATGGACCCAGATTTATGTGTCTCATTTTGGGCAACTCAACTGATGTGCTGAAGCTGGGAGCTCAGTAATTAACAGGGAATGACAGAGAGCCTCAGTGGGTAACTCAACTTGAACCTCTGCATGACCCTCTGCAGATACCTGGCCCTGCCTATATGAAGACTCAGAGATAAACTTTACATTTTGGCAACTCAGACAAAAGGCCTAAAGCTACAAAGCATGAATCTGGTCCTTAAGTCAGCCCCTTTTGTCAGAACAGCATACCAAAAGTCCATGTTCTGATAGTTTTTAATTTACATGATAACACCTCTCTGGATTCACTCATTCCAGGATACTTGCCAATTTTCTAGGTATTCCTTACTCTTAAGTATGTGAACGTGCATTTAAAAACCATCTTGTTTGAAAGAGCTCACCTTACCAAGTGATTGGGCTCATACTTTCCAAAGAACAGCCTTTGTTTGAGTTATGTAGCCACAATCTTCCAATTTAAATTACATTTTTTTCTTTGTACAGTATTTCAACTCATTCTTGAATTCAACAGAAGCATATTGAAAATTATTGCATGAGGAAAAACTTAATTAAAACCTGAAGATCAAGGCTATATAATTCAAGCAAAGGTTGTAGCTAATTTAATAGCTGTAAATTCCTAGGGGTTCTTATTTATATAAAGCACTTACAACTTTTATTGCACCTTTGGTGTAGCATTTAATTAATTAATTTGGCATTTCCATAGCACATGTTCCCATTCTCTCTGTGTGGTAGATGCTTCATATTTCATCTGAAAACAGACAAAAGATTTGCAGTTATCCACATGGAGCCATTCCAAAAGGTACAAAAGGACTCCTTTACTTTCAGACATGAATAGAGAGGATTACTGGGTGTTGAAATAAACACATGCCATGTTAAAGTCAGAGTCTGTAATATTGGCAAGATCTGAACACTTGGTGGTCTCCATAAAAATTTGACCTCGTGTGTCAATGCTTTGTATGCCCCTCCCATGCCTACTCCAGACATGAGTCTTTGCTGCTGCTGAAGGGAGACACGTCTCACAGAAAAGCCTGTAGATCAACACTGAAGTAGGAGAATTTTCACATTTTTATAGCTCTCTTCAGGATATAACAAACATGAAGATTAATAAACAAGAAACCAGCACGTTCCACAGAAGCAGGGAGAATTGGATCTAAAAATGGAGACCCACAGTGTGCAAAGCACATTTGTCAAAATGCTGATGCAGGGAGAGCAAAAAACTTGCCCAGTCTGTCCCTTCCACTGTTTTACTGCTGAATGATATAAGGTAGTGAAGATCAACAAAAAAAATGAATATGAAAAAAATTTCTTTTCTGATTAATTCATGTTTTTTTGTGCATGGAATCAGGAGAAGAAATACTTATTACCATTCATCATTACAAAAAATATATATAAATTTATTTCAATATAAACTGAACTTTCACTGTTGTCAGCACACCATTTTTACTTATTTGCCTGAAGCCACATTTTTAAATCATTATTATATATAATTTTTAATAAGACACTGCATAAAGTATTAACAGTGTAAATTCTCTTCATCTAGGCAATTTGAGTTTATTTTGCTGTTAATTTTCAGTTGTGTTATGTTAAATGTGTAACACTAAGGTTAATACATAAAACTTTGTCAATGAATATTTAAATGTGATGTTCTCTATACACATTGTTCAGAAGAGACCAACATGCTGCTTTTTGTTTTTAAACTGATTTTCCAATGTTAAATTTCTATGAATAGGAAACCAACAATTTTTTCTAATAAAGCTGGAAGCCAATGTACTTTAAATTGTGAGCAGGATTCAGAAATCCGGATTTGTTCCGAGCAGGGAGATATTTGACCACTGCATAACAAAATATATCAGAATTCTTCCTTTCTCACATGGAAATTAAACCAAGAATGTTTCCTTTTAATTTTTCTAATCAGCCTTTTTTTTTTTTTTTTTTTTGTGACTGGCAACTAGTGAGGGCACAACGTCCAGAACAGGCAATGGCAACAAACTTGCATCATTTTGTCACAACCATGCAGTAGTGTCCAGCTCTGACTTGAATCTCCATATAACTTCTAGATCTTATAATCTTTGAGATGGATGTTTCCTTAACTTAGTGCATTCCGGTTTAAAGGAGTCTAATGCTGTCAAAGGTTCCCTGAAATCATCTGCCTTCTACATGTACTGCTGTAGAAGAAAGCATATTACCTGTAGGAGTTTTGCTTGCCTGCTGCAAGTATTCTGGAGACTTTAGGGCGTCTCAGATAACACTAGAATGCTGACATCCAGGCAACCTAATCACATGTAATCTGCCTCATCTGATTTTTCAAGTGGTAATATTGATAGTATGGGTTGAATGCAATGTTGCGAAACAGAAAGAGTGGTTAGCTTTCTGAGATTAAAAAGAAGAAAAAAAAATCCAAAATTGTATTTTTACTGTAAGCTGTTTACTTTTACTGTATTTATCTTTAAACTAGCTGTGAAATGTTGATACTACGAAAACCTATGAAACAGAATTTTATAGGAAAAAAACCCAACAATTAAAATCAAATAAAAAGAACATTAGGAGCATAAACGATGTGCTCAAATTCAGAAGTAAATGCATTCCAAATGTAATGTGTTTTAGGAATTCAGATTATCATATGAACAATAGATTAATCCACCATTTGCACGTAGCTGTTTCAGTTAGTCATAATACTGAATGATGAGCTTGACCACTTTAAAATACTTCATCAATTTTTTAGCCTTGCTGGGTAACGGAACAAAAAGAAAACAGGCACATTATTATACGGAAAGAGTAGTTATATAATGACATCTCAATGCTGATGTTTTAATTTCAGCAACATACAAAGAAAAGTTAGGAAAACAGAACAGTAAGAAACTCTCTGCAATACAGTGGAGCAAGGTGCCAAGAAGAGTAGGTACTCTGTGGATAACTGGGCAACAGCTGCCTTTCTCTTGGGCCTAAGGATCTGGAAAATCCTCCTACTCTTCTGCTCCTAAAACATGAATAGTGTTGGATCTTCTGGCCTTCTTAAACGCCTGCCTGCTTTCCCCCTTCTCCTCCTCTCTTTCTTCCTGGGTTTGGCTTGCTTCCTCCTGTCTTCTCCCTGCTCCTGCACAGCCAGTTAGTCTGGGGCAAGACTGCAAAACCTACGGCACTGCCATGTTCATCTTCATTTGTGCTCTGGGAAGGAACCACTTACTGTTCTCAAGCAGCCCTCCGAAGCTACAGGATTTGTCCCATACTAAGCCTACTAGTATGAAGTAAAATGCACATGTACAGCTTTCCACTTGAACATTTTAAGATTAATGTTTCATCACCATCTCTTGGATATCTGGCTTTTATTCAACGACAAGATTAATAGTCTACAAGCGATTGTTCTGATGTGAAAAGGTGCAGAAGGGGAAAAAGCAAAATCTAATCTAAAAACCAAGTCTGCTTATTAACATAAGACTATAACCCAGTAAAATATCTGATTTTCAATGTCAACTAATATGAATGGATACAGTGTCTAATATTAATGCTATAATTAATTATTGTTTATGCTATACTGTAACCCATGCTTTTTTACATACTAGGTCCACTTTTATGATTTGGAAATTCAGATAAAACCTGAGAATTTATACTTTTGTAGGGTTTCCTTTTCCAGGTCTCTCTTTTCCTTTTAACAGCCTAGGGTTTAAGAGATGTCATCTTTCTACCCCAGTTAAAACTATTTAATGAATATTTTGAGATGAGGCATGTGTGGAAGTTTCAGACTTCACGGGGTGTAAAGAATACTGGAAGGTAAATACCGTAGAGGTTCCTTGCTCAGCTACTGAATGTAGCAGTTTAGGTCTATCCCATAAAGGCATTAAATGGTATTTAGAGTCAAAAAGCATTAGTGAGATTTTCAGTCATGTTAACACTTGGCTGATCCCTCTCTTATTAACTATAAATGAGGAAGATTAGTTCCATTAATGCTGAAATGAATAACAGCTATGAGAGCTTACATAGCTCAGTGGGCTCCAAACCTGAAAAGAAAACAACTCGGGAGAGAAGAAACAACACTATTTCCATGTAATGCTCATACACTGTCTAAGGGCCTGACTTTTTGTTGCAAACAGCACAAATCCTGCTCTCTCCAGTGTAAGACGGTAGCACCTTCCTTATAGGCAAGCGCAATGCATAACATTCTCCGTAAGGAATATGGTCTGAAGCACGGAGGTCTAGAGAGAAATTTGGACGTGTGGGCTGGGGCAAGTGGATGATGTACTCTTTCCAGGCTTACAGCATCCCTCTTCTTGCATAGGTCTACTGCGTAGAATGTAAGGCTGATGAAACCTGGCTCCCCACATTTTGATGCCCCTTTTTAGGGAAACTGCTCCCAGCCACAGCCAGTTGTTTTTCACTAGTGTTTAAATGTGAGTAAGATGCTGTATTTGTGGCATGTCTGGAGAACAAAAAGTGTGAGAGGATAAATGGAGCTAGGAAAATTATGAAGATTATGGAAACACACAGCAGATGAGTGGTGAGATCGTGTATGTATATTATTATAACTGATGAAAGAATCAGGCAAGAATATAAGCAGAGCTTGACGAAAGGGTGAAGAGAGCAGAAACCAAGCAGAGAACATATTAGATGTGCAAGAAGGAGCATTAAGTGAGACTCCTAAGCTTTCCGATGCTTATTTCTATTGGCTTCCATCTCTTGTACAAGCTCAATCACATGAACTAAAGAAATACTAAAATCAAATGAAAGTATAGAAAACCACAATCATTACAGAAAAATGTAATATAACTGAAATGAGAAAAAATTCAAATTATTCAAGATTTAAAAGGAGAAAACCATTGTGAACAGAAAGAAGTTCTGGGGTACAAAAGTGTAAATGAAAATAAGAAAAAAATTTCTAATATTTATTTGGTCTTGTGAGTCATGACCTTGACTCCATGACACCTAGATAACTGATTTTTGAAATCTGTATTATATACTTTTTACCAGAGAATACTTGCACATTCTGCCATTAATGTCCAAATACTGTTCATTATAATCTAAAGAAGCAGAAAAACAAATTCAAATGGCACAAATTTTTATCAAATTCAAAGCAGCACTAGGTGTCAAGGGTGAGTAACCTGAAAGATGCCTCCTTCCAAATGCCAGCTGCTATGAATTTGGGATGTCCTGTTTCTGCCATACAGTGAGAAGGAGGGTGAAAAGGAGAAGACAGATATTTGTGTTTTTGTTGTTCCAAGAAGATTAAGGATTTGCATTTCATATGGCAAGTCTTTTAACAAGTGTGATTACATTCCCAACTCAGTTTGTTTAAAGAGAGAATTACATTCATGTTTGTCATATTTGCACGCTAATAGCTTGCGATATTTTTGGACTTTATGCGGTATAGTTTTAAATTTATTTTACTTCTGACTAAAGGTAGTTTCTATGGTTACAAACACAGTTTCAATTTTTGCCTTTATAAAGATAATGATTTTTCATATTGAAACAAAGGGAAGGCAAAGGCAATTTAGCAGGAATAGCAATTTCATGTCACTCTCTTTTTATTTTTTATAGTTCACTTAATTTGTGTACCCTATGGAATTAGTCAAAGTTTTTTTGGAAGAGGTTTTTTGTCATAAAAATGCAGATGGATTAAAATTTTGCAGAATGTTGTAATTTTTGTAAAGATTTACTTTTCTGAAGAGGAAGAGGGATTTATGACGATTATTTATTTATTTAACTATTCCTCTTCTGATAACTTTAAAATATAAAAAGTCACAATACTGTGAGCTTGGGTAGAACTAAGAGGTAATTATACTGTGTCTCATTAAACTAAAAGAACGCTGTACCTCAACTGTCAGTTGGAATGACAACACTGACCATGAGGCATTGGCAAGGCATGAGGGATACTACTGGAACTGCCAACTGCTTGCCCCTTTCTCTTTGTGGTTTGTAGCACTCAAGTGGGGAGGAATTAAAAGTCGAATTGCTGCCCAGTTTATGCCCCCATAAAAGTTGTTCTGCGTGTCCTTTCACAACTGTCATCTTCCTGAATTTAATCAACAGTAACAAAGTCTTGAGCCAATGGTGCTGAAAGTAATGCAGAGAATATTTCAGTTACGATTATAAATAAAATATTTTGAAAGAATGGCTATGGTTAATACCATGCATTTAATAATTTCTTTGATGAGAGGGAAATCAGAAAGCAGATACAAAGTACCAAAGGACTGTATCTGATGAACATGGGCAAGCAGTGCTGCAGCAGAAAGAGTATATTTGCATTGCTGAAGCTGGTGTGAGAAGGAAAAAGTTCACTCTCCTCAACTTCTGTAGCCTCACACATTTTTTTCAGTGTTAAAATTGGTAAAAATCATACTTCTGTGCTTTTATATGAGCTGTAAGGACTGTAAGCTTGTTGCAGAACAAGGCTTTATTTTATATAGTCAACGTTTTCTGCTTGTGTTACACACAGACTACATTTTTGATCACTTGGTTTCTTTAGTTGATATTGCTGGAGGTTGTAAGCACAGATACACAGTCAATATTCAGTTTAATAAGTAAATTTCCTAGCAGCAAGAAAACCATATTATAAGCTCACCTGAACTGACCTCTGCTCTCAAAACCCTTTTGGCGATAGTTGTGTATCCACAAATTCTTTGACCTTTCAGTACTGCACAAATATATGGATCCCCTGTAAATACCACTCAAATGGTGTGCTAAGATTTAACTACCCCAAAATATATGCTGGGAGTCTAATGGTTTGGATCTGTTGTAAAAAACAATAATAAGAATAACCTTTATCTATAAAATGTACGAATGCAGTGCAAATTGTGGGAAACCATATTTTCAGCTGAAATGAAGACTGTTGACTTTGATACCATTTCATTGAGAGCATGAGCTGAGGACCTGTGAATTTTATCTTGTCTTCACAATAAGAAATATATAGTGACACTTATAAGTCACACAACATTGTCCTCTATGTAGTGTAACTGTACTGCATATGTTGTATGTTGAGTAACCTCAGTGATGTTATCCATGTTTTTTTGGACACTACTGTATCAAAAAAAAACCCGAACCCAAATCCCACCAACCTATCGTGTCAAAAATGTTTTAAATTCTTGGAGCAAAAGCATGATAGAAATGAAAGCTACTATTATACTCAATATTAAATAGAAAAAAAAAATTGAAAGAGAGGTTTCCCTCTTACTCTATTCTGTTTAACACAACATAATCTTCTAGTTTATAAACCTTGAAGGGTATTTGTGCTTTCAGTATAATATTGGGTAATCAGCTGTCATAAGGAAGCATAACATATGACATGGTAAGACAAATTTTTCTAACATTAATTATTACTAAAATATATGGTAATATAAAAAGTAGTGTTGTATGTAAAAATACATATACCTTATGTTTGTTTTGGTATATACAATATATATACTATTGAAAATATAGAATAAGTGCCTATAGTATAATCACTTTCAGCTAGTTTTTAACCTTATGGTCCTCAGCACTGCTTTGTATTAGTCTGTGCTAATGTTACTTCTGTAAAGTAACATTACTGTTACTTTACTCATCTGATGGGTACATGTCTTTTACAGCAATTTTATTTATCATTATAGATTTTATAGTAATGAGGGCCAGAGCGCTGTGAATCTGTATGAATCTGTGACAAGTCTGGTGACATTTAGAAGGTATTTTTGCAAAGCATTTTAATTTTGCAATAATTCTACTAAATCTAATTAGTACAATGTCAGGATGGCAGATGAGAGTATTATACCATGTTTGGTCTGTCCACATTTCATTAACTTTTATAAATATTTGACAATCTTTGTTTAATATCCAGAAAATCAAATAAATGTTCAAGTATTTACTAATGAGACACCCTCCACCCCAACTCCTCCTTTATCTTGCGACCATTTAAATTGCTCAAAAATCTCATGTTTAGAGGTAATAAACATCAAAACATGACGAAGACAAGCAAGGATGGAATATATGCTTGTCTTATTCTCTCATGTGATTCGTCATTAGGATCACAGTTGAAATTTTTCCTGTAGTTACAAAGGTACATGTAATGAGTGGTAATGATCTGTCAATGGTAAGACCTGGTAAGTTCTGACCTGTCTTATAATGGAGATTGAACAAGGTGGTCTGAAGGACCTTTTGGACCTTGAATGTGTAAATATCTATAAAGTATAGTGTGCCTAATTCATAGTAACTTAAGCATCCAAATGCATAACTAATGCCATATGAATGCAAAGCACCTGCAAAACTTACAGATACATGCTTTATACATACTGTAAGTATGTGCTGTAAGACTGGGCATGAAAATATTTTTTTGCAATTCTTGCTATAGCTTCCTACGGCTTAGGAATAGACTTAAGAGTTGGGTATTTTGTCTCTGTGTTCCAGGTCTGTTACATACTTTCTCTGTGACTTTGGACAAGTTACTTGAACTTAATTCACCACAACTTTCCATCTGTGGAAGGAGATTAAAAAGGCTTGGTTTTGTTTGGTTCGTTTGTTGGTTTGTCTTGTTTTTCCTATAGAGATGAAACAAAAATAACCCATGGTGATTTATTCAGCATAGATAAAGGTTTCAGGAAAAGACATAATTTACCATATCCAGTCAAGCAAAAAACCTTAAAGTGATGTGGAAGTTTGAATTAAGTTTTGCTTGTTTTCCTTTGAAAGTATTGCCAGGAGCAGTGGCTAATGAATACAAGGAAAGGGATTTCTAATCCATCATTATTATTTCATATACATGGAAATCTTCAAACATAAGAAACATTTACTCATCTGAAATTAGTACTCTGATTTTCACTCATTTTCACAGGATGATGCTCATTTACTTCATACAACTTATTCCACAAACTGCGAAGCCAATCAACACATGATGGAAATAGCGTCAGAAAAAAGAAGGAAGCTCAATCTCCCAATTAAAAAGAAAAAAATTATTCTTTCTGTTGTATCATCATGCTGATTGCTGGAAGTTTTCTCCCATTACCGATATACTAGAAGAAAACTTGATGTAGAAAAAAAATAGTTTTACTGGAAGATCAGGCAGGTTATCAACTATGCAAATAGAATTGTGCTGTCATTCATATATGCATATGTCTGGTTGCTTTTAGCATCACTTGTTCTTAATTGGCTGCTGAGTCGCAGAGGACTCTTAACGTACACATAAACCCACATACAGAGTTTGGCTTGTGTAAATTAACTGAGAAAATATAGACACCCCAAATTATCCAGGAAATCAATGTGAAGATGTGTTTTTGATATTCTGTTTGTTGATACCTTAATTTCTTCCTTTCTGTGTATATCCCAGTATTCTCCTTCACCTCCCAGTCTGGTACAACTGTAAAGCTACAACAGTCATGCTCCCTGCCACCAGTACAGAGAACTGTTCCTGGCAAGCTACAGCCACCAAGAGGGCTTATAGCCAGATCCGTTCCTTTTTAAAAAAACCCAAAAGCCAAACCCCAGATATATTAAAATTCTTTAATATTTATTTAAACTGGAAGAAATATTTTCTGAAGTAACTGCTCAGTTTATGGGCTTTCTTTGCCATATGGTAAAGGATTTGATTTTCAGAAAATTCTGATGGCTCACCTCAAGTTAAAGGCCTCTTCTAAGGCATCTGCTGTAAATGGCTCAAAATAATAAATACTTTTTTTTTTTTAATAAAGCTTTTCACACTCTCCTATTAATTCCTTTCCTAATTTTATCTTATCTTTTTATTTAGAAGTTCTCTTTCCTTTCTAGAGCTTTCCATTTCAGACAGGTCTTTGCTTGGTTCCTCCATTCTTGCTTTCACGCTGACTATGGGGAAACAAGCAGATCTTTGGGACTCTTCAGTCTCCAGCTGCTCTCAGTCCTCAGGCCAAAAGCTCTGTAGATCTGTTAATATCTTTCACTTCTGCAATCACATCCTGTTTGTCCTTAGCTCTGATGTATTAGATCCTTGGAGCTATCTTGTTTCACTGAGGCAGAAATCTACCCGAGTTCTTCTAAGAAATTGCTATATTTCAGAGGCTATATGAATTGAAATATAAATTTATAATCTACAGGGTCTGCAATATGATTTTGATTTCTAGATTTTTTGGGAAGCTCCTTTAAACAATAACCACCTCAATTTTAAGAAGAAAGGTAATTGGAAGTAATATATTGTGGCTCCCCTCGGATTAAAGTGAGTGAAATAAATAAGATCTGTAACATACAGTAAAATTACAAGACACCTTTCGATGCCATCTCTCATCCCTTCCCAAACTTGCTAATTAGTCACATGTTTAAAATGAAATTACTTGAGAGAATAGACTTTCTAACAGTTCACTCTGTATGCTGATATTCGCTCCCTAGTCAAGTCTAACAGCTTGGGTTTTTTTCTCCCCAAAATTTCTATTGTTCTTTGCATCCCAAAGCTTACGTCAGGCCCATCAGCAGGGTCATAATCTGTATTACATCTTTTTATTCCTTTACTCTTTCTCCATCTTTCGTGAAGTTCCTTATTGTTTCCTGCTCAGTTGTAGTACCCTAGCAAGCAGCAATCTTAGCACCCAAATTCACACTTGTTCTTTAAATAATTTTACCTATCTCTATCTCTAAACCTGTTTCACTCTCATTTGCTTAATAATTAGGCAAAAGGCCAAGAACTTGTCTTCTATCAATTGGTTCATAAGTCACATTCCTCAGAGCAAGGGCTCCAGAAGAAATACATTTGAGTCTCAGCCTCGGGGACCCTACCACAAGCCTGAGGAGTGGAAAGGGCTCTAGATCTAGGGACTGCTTTGCAAGTTGGATGGAATTTCTCGCTGTATCCAATAAATGTTGTGGAAACTCTTTAAACAACTCAGGCACTTATTTTATTAAAGTAATTCTTTGGAAAGGAAAGGCAAAGTAATATTTACATTTTGGGCTACTTTTTCATGATGACATGAAAACTTTATTTTGTTTCATGTTTTATACCAATATCAGTAAAAAAAGAGAGTGCATTTACTGCTGCTTTCCACTCTGAAAGCATAACTATAATTTTGAAATTTGTTGGCTGTAACAAGCACAGACACTACTGTCAAACTGGACTAGTATTTATTTGATTGTTTTCATTGAAGCTACAGTAATTTTAGACTAGGTATTAGGAAAAAATTCTTTACAGAGAGAGTGGTCAAGCATCGGAACAGGCTGCCCAGGGAGGTGGTGGAGTCACCATCACTGGAAGTGTTCAAAAAACATGTAGACGTGGCACTTTGGGACATGGTTTAGTGGGCATGGTGGTGTTGGGCTGATGGTTCGACTTGATGATCTTAAAGGTCTTTTCCAACCTTAATGGTTCTGTGATTCTGATTCTGTAATTTGGATAGGAATGATCTATACTGATTTACTTATGTGACTCAAGTATCTCATCTAATATATGTCCCCAGATAAGTTAGATGGTTCCTTTTAGATCTCTCTATCTGTATGTTTTGACTTAAATCACATTGCTTACAAATCTTGTAAAAGGATTGAACTTGTCTGTTTTCAGTAAAATTAGGCCCTTGAATGGAAGTAATGAACGAGCTGTTGCAGCTTCTATGCAACCTGGTTTCTTCACAGAGAACTTTTTCCAGAACCGACAAATGGATTTTCACCAAAAATGAATAAATGGAGAGATAAAGAGAAAAAAGGAAAAAAAGAAAAAGAGAAAAGATAAAAGAAAGAAAAGAGAAGAGAAAGCCTGCAGCCCTCTGAGGAACAAAAATTGATTTTTATAAATGTATTTTCTAATATTTTTATTTAAATAATAAAACTATTTTTTTATTTGTTTGGTTTTACTTCCAAAAAATAGGCTTATTTCTGAAATAAATTACCCAATGGGCATCTGTTGCGTTAAGAGGCAGAGCAATT
>NW_010542601.1:0-7814 GCF_000687285.1 Phaethon lepturus
GGAACCTGAACATACACAAGTCTATGGAACTTCATGAGATGCAGCCAGAGTCCTGAGGGAACTGTGGTTGCCAAGCCACTCTCCATGAGAGTTGAAAAGCTCTGGCAGTCAGGTGAAGTCTCTGGAGACTGGCAAAAGGGAAACATTGCATGCCCATTTTTAAAAAGGGTGGAAAGGAGGACCCTGGGAACTACCAACCCACCAGCCTCACCTCTGTGCCTGGGAAGATCATGGAACAGATCCACCTAGAAGCTATGCTGAGGCACATGAAGGACAGGGAGGTGATTTGAGACAGCCAGCATGGCTTCACCAAGGGCAAGTCCTGCCTGACTAACCTCATGGCCTTCTACAATGGAGTGACTACATCAGTGGACAAGGGAAGAGCTACCAATGCCATCTATCTGGACTTGTGTAAGGCCTTTGACACAGTCCCCCACAACACCCTTCTCTCTCAATTGAAGAGATATGGATTTGATGGGTGGACTGTTGGGTGGATGAGGAACTGGTTGGATGGTCAGACCCAGAGGGTAGTGGTCGATGGCTCAATGTCCACATGGAGATCATTGACGAGTAGTGTTCGTCAGGGGTCTGCATGGGGACCAGTACTCTTTAATATCTTCATCCATGACATAGTGCGATTGAGTGCACCCTAAGCAAGTTTGCAGATGACACCAAGCTGAGTGGTATGGTTGACAAGCCTGAGGGATGGGATGCCATCCAGAGGGACCTGGACAAACTCAAGGAATGGGCCCCTGTGAAACTCACGAGGTTCAACAATGCCAAGTGCAGGGTCCTGCACCTGGCCCAGGGCAACCCCTGGTATCAGAACAGGCTGGGGGATAAAGGCATCAAGAGCAGCCCTGCCGAGAAGGACTTGGAAGTACTGGTGGATGAAAAGCTGGACATGAGCTGGGAATGTGCACTCGCAGCCCAGAAGGCCAACCATATCCTGGGTTGCATCGGAAGCAGAATGGCCAGAAGGGCGGAATCTGCTCCTTTACTCTGCTCTCATGAGACCCCATCTGGAGTCCTGCACCCAGCTCTGGAGCCCTCAGCACAAGAAAGACATGGATTTGTTTGAAAGGGTCCAGAGAACAGACACAGAAATGATCAGAGGGATAGAACACCTCCCCTGTGAGGACAGGATGAGAGAGTTGGGTTTGTTCAGCCTGGAGAAGAGAAAGCCGTTGGGAGACCTTACTGCAGCCTTCTAGTACTTAAAGGGGGCTTATAAGAAAGATGGGGACAGACTTTGTAGCAGGACCTGTTGCAATAGGACAAGGGGTAATGGTTTTAAACTAAAAGAGGGTAGGTTCAGAATAGATATAAGGAAGATTTTTCCCAATGAGGGTGGTGAAATCCTGTCAGAGGTTGCCCTGAGACACAGTAGATGCCCCATCCCTGGCAACATTCCAGGTCAGGTTGGACGGGGCTCTGAGCAACCTGATGCAGTTGAAGATGTCCCTGCTTATTTCAGGGGCCTTGGACTAGATGACCTTTAAAGGTCCCTTCCAATCCACACTATTCTATGATTCTATATGTATTTATGTTTTTGGTAATCTTTAACCACCTGGGAATAGTGCATGATTCTGTTTTTATTGCTCTCCCTTAGTTCCTAATATTCAGACTTTTTGAAATATTTTGCTGACTAGTGACATCATCTTGTCTTTATAAAGGAACTCTGAACTGCAAATAGAATATGCATATGTGCTGCAAAATAGGTCATTTTCTCTGCTCCTTCTCCAGTTCTCATGTCTCGTACTAAAGTTGTGCACAGCCTTTAAGACTGTATTCCTGTGAAAAAATGTCTGTTTATTGTGTTGCCTCCACAATCAGAGACTATAAATGTTAAAACTTGGAATGTTATTTCTCACATCCATTTATATATCATCAGGATTATCTCTTTCTCCAGATGTTTGTAAACTCAATCTCAAGGACTGGAAAAAGCCTAAGAAGTCTCTTTAATCAATTTATACCTATGAGACTTCTTTTCATAATATTTTTGTATAACACTAACATTTTTTTTTTATTAGTGTATGGCCTGCCAACAGTCTTCAAATGGTTATCTGAACGCAGAAAATCCACCCCTTTTACATGATGGAAAAAAATGTAAGCAATCCTGAGTTCAGATATTTTTAGATTTATGCGATCATGTTTCTACACTCCCCCTCTTTCTTTTTCTAAGAATGGAAAACATCACTTAATATTTCATTGTGTTTTATTCTCCTAGAAGTTTTTAACATGACTGCAAATGGAAATTGAGCATTAGTATTATTACACTGTGTGCAGAATGTTTCACTCTTTACTTCTTTCTCTTTGCACGTAATGTGGTTTTGATGCTACTTACTGATTAGTACTGCCATAACACTCCAGTCAGCATTAGAAACTCTTGTACCCACACGATTGTTCTCCTATCCTTTAAACACTTCTTAACAATTATTTCCCTTTGACTGAACAGTATGTTAAGTACTTTATCTAAAGAACAGTTTTAATGTGAATAAAATTTAATTAGAAAATGTAAACCACTGACCTTTCCTTACTTTTATACATATTTTCTTTTATTCTGGACATATTTTTAAATTATTATGCTCAACAGTTACTTAGACACTATCATGCAGCTGTGCGTTTACTACTTAATGGCACATTAAAAATCTTCTCTGTCTGTTGCTTGTAGACTCTATAATATTTCCCAGTGCCATATGATTAGTACATTGTATTTCTGGAGCCTCATTAAAAACTTTAATGGTAAGACATATAGATAAAATATCTTGGCAGAAATCATTCATTTATCTTACAGAGAAAGAGACCAATATGTACATGTTCCTACAAATAAATTAAAAATATTTTCAAGACTACCAGCTGTTAAAAGTCATATACTTTTTTGAATGTAAAAATAACATATAGTCCAATAATATCTTCCAAAATATAGTTACATTAACTTCTCATTCAGGTCAATAACACTTAATTTTGCCACCAGCAGATCTCAAGTTCTTCCAGTTATTGAGGTCAGACAAGTAAATACCAGAAGGAGATTGACAAAATCATTATCCTTTACCAGTCCTTCCTTCCTCTCAGAGGAATCTGACAATTTGCTGGTATGAACCACAGGAGTGCACCTTTAATTTTCCTGTCAGGGGAACTATGATCAAAGGAACAATGAAAACTGATAGGTCCATCATCCCTGAATGTCATGCAGCAGCCTGGCACCTAAAGGTCTTTTGTAATAGGTGAAATCACTGCAAACCCCAGATGACTCTTTCAATGAATGTAGGACATACACTCCTGGCTGGAGAATTAATTTTCACAAATTATTTTTACATCCCTTTTTTCTGCATCCTAATCTACAAGGGAAACCCACAACATAACTTCAAAAGACAGGTTTAGAAACCAGAAGTATGTAATGCTCTAGATACAAAAATACTGGATCAGGAAAGAATACGATTCTACAGCAGATAGCAATTTTTTACGACTCACCACCAGCTGACCCTTCACTTTGAGGGTGGTAAAAAGGGATATTTACCTATATCTCTTATTTATGAGGGACAGTAGCATTTACTTCACATTTTGTTAACACCTCAATGAAAGTTTTTATTAGCAAAAAAAAGAAAAATCAGAGTAGTTCTTTCAAACTTGGATTGAAGATATCAGTTGTTGTGTATTGGTCTGAATAAACCAACAAAGTGCTTTGGTTGCACCACTGCAAATGGAGCAAAAAGGCAAACTTCTTGCTTTTTGCACACTCTCAGAGAAAGCTACAGAGGCTGTCGAAAACATCAGATTTGCAAAGGAATCTGTAAATTTTATAGTACAGTTTAATTGTCCTGGTTGCTGCAATCTGGTTTAAATAAGAAAGTTCATTTGGTCACCCATTCAAAGCGTTGGATGTAGGGAGGAAATTCAGCATGCTAAGAACATCTAGGGAAGGATTTACAAATTTTATTCTCAAACTTGTGAATAAGGGCTTAAGCCAATGTCGGTGTTAATTTAAAGTGACTCTAGAAATATACCAGTGTTTTTGGTCTGTCTTCACTTTTGCAGAGAGATACTCATTAAAACACTTTTTTCCTGTTGTTATGCAATGATGCTATAGCCTGCAATGATATGTTTTATCTACCTAATTTCTCTCAATACCGAGCTTCTAGGAAGTACTATAAACCCTGATGAACTATAACCTGCCTTGCAGCTACCATTTAAAGAGATTTTGTACCTCATAAAGTGATTTCTGATTGTATTGCAGTTTCAAGCACTATTTATATTGAAATAAAAGGTCAATGGTACAGACCCCATAAATAGCAAATAGTACGAGGTCACAATAAAAGATAACCCATCCATGTTTTCCAAATTTCACCCTTATAAAAGTATTTTTCACTCACTGATATTGCAGTTAGTTTTTGGCTCTCAAAGGAAGTTTTGCCCAGGCAGCTGTTTTAATTTCTGCTTTGCAACAGAGGTCAAATAGCCATGGGGCAGATGGTCCCTGAGACACAAAAGCTGAATATCATACTCAGTTCTGAGCTGGGGAGCCTTCAGGTAGGCCACATACCTATTGTATCACGGTAGTCTTCTGGGATTTCATTTGAGTTTAAAACATTTCTGTGCACATTATTCAGTGGTGGAAACTTATGTGCCCAGTGCCAGAATCATTCTCTGCAGTGTAAAAAATAGACCTTTAATAACTGTCACTCATTCATCTATGTCAGAGTAAAAATGAACAACTACCATACAACAAAGGGGAGGTTTGCTCCTTTTGACTGAAGTCTTTGCAGCACAGGTTCAGCTGGGTTAACTTGTTAATCAGTAATTTTGAAATCATAAAAAAAGAACTTAAAGACAAAATTACCAGTCGTTCATGCTGCACAGAGTACATCCTATGGCAAACACAAACCCAGTTGATTTCTTGTCATCTTTTCACTGACTGGGGCCAGTGTGTGCTAGTGCCTCTGGAGAGACACTTTGTGTAACGTGGAAGCTACTGTGACCAGAATGGATCACCAATATATCTGCAAAATGCTGTCTTCAGTGAAGTTCTGCACATTCACTGTCCAGGGAAGCACATTTGGCCAATGTTGACCTGCCAAAAGCTTTATTCAGCTTTTAAGGTGAATGGACTACAGAAACACGGGCTACTGCCGTCACTACAAACACAAGAGGTGTTATTCCTTCATGAAATACTAGGCAGTTTATCTGCATCCTCCCCTTCACATAGAAACTATCACAAGTTGACAATGTTATGTTCACTCTACGATTTTTGAAAGGCCAAGTCTGAATTGATTATGAGAGGGTGAAGGACTAGGTCATATTTTGTGCTGAGTCCCTGTTAACTTTAGGGACTTTATTTGAAACTTCTTTGTTGCAGTATGGCATACTGGTAAAGTATTCATTAAGTAGCAGGAAAACCCATTATTTTGTTTCATCATTAGTTAATTGTTGTGTGCAGTTTTGTTTTTTTTTTTATACAGAGGTTCATATGGTCCACTGTGCACATGTACGTGTTGAGAGAATATTATAATTAGAATTTAAACTTAATTGGCCTAACTTCAGGCACATTTTTGCTTGCATCTTCCCAAGAGTCCTTCCCAAGAAGAAGGGTAGTAAATTGGAAACTGTTCAAATCAGTAGTAGTTCATGAACATTCAACTCTTTTTGTCACTAATGAAATGTCAATACCTTGTGCTGCTTCTGCTAGGGAAGCTGAAGTAAGAACACGTAATGGCAGCAGGGACTCAATGTTTTGTCAGTGTGGTTCATGACATTATTGCATTGAGAACTAAATATTCAAAACCAGCTACATCTTATTTACAAAACAGTTGTTTCTTGTTGAAATTTTGAGATGTAAGCTTAATTTGGCAGAAAAAGTAATTCTCTATTCACATTTCATACTGTAATACCACAATATTTTGCAGTGGATAACACAGCATTCACTGTGGGAAATTATGTGGGAAACTTATGTGGGAAAAATTCTGTAATTACTCTATTAGTTACATGACAAGGAACATGAAGAAATTGTAAGAAACTAACAACAAATTCATGGCAAAATTTATACTTAGAAGTCCAACTGATTAATTTAAATGTGTTTAAATTGAATATTATTATTGCTATTACTATTACTATTATTATTATGAAAAATCTATGAAAACAAATGAAAACCGAGGGCTTCAGATTCAGGTGATTCTTCTACTTCTTTTTTTATTTTATGGGATGAAAAAAGTTAGCAATATTCTAATGGCTCTGAAAATCACACCTTTTCCTCCATTCCACCCCTTACTTCTGAGAAACACATATTTAAGAATTATCATTAAAATACATATCCATCACACAATCTACAATCTTCAAAAACTTCACTTACATCAACAAAAAGAATTCCCCACACCAAATTCAAAATAACATAATCACAACATTGACAAAGTGGACAACTTACACACACTCCACCTCTCATCCCTTCACCACAATTACAACAAAAATTCACCACAATCATTCCACTCCTTGCTCTCTAGCAATGTTCAGTCGGTGTTTTCCCTGTTACCTCTCCCAATTACTATCCTTATTGCAAATTCCTCATGCCCCACATTGGGCACCAAAAAAGGACTGTGGTGGGTTGACCTTGACTGGACACCAGGTGCCCACCAAACTGCTCTATCACTCCATCTCCTCAACTGGACAGGGGAGAGAAAAATATGACAAAAGGCTCATGGGTTGAGATAAGAACAGGGAGAGATCACTCACCAGTTATTGTCATGTGTAAAACACTCAGCTTGGGGAAATTAATTTATCAATCAAAACTCAGAGTAGGATAATGAGAAATAAAACCAAATCTTAAAACACTTTCTGCCCACCCCTCTCTTCTTCCCAGGCTCAACTGCACTCCCTATTTTTTCTACCTCTTCTCCCCAAGAGGTGAAGGGGGATGGGGAATGGGGGTTGCGAACAGTTCATCACACATTGTCTTTGGTGCTCCTTCCTCCTCACACTTGTCCCCTGCTCCAGCATAGGGTCCCATCCATGGGAAATAGTTCTCCATTAAATTCTCCAACACAGGTCTTTCCATGGGGTGTAGTCCTTCAGGAACAGACTGCTCAAGCATGGGTCCCCAACTGAGTCACAAGTCCTGCCAGCAAACCTGTTCCAGCACGGGCTTCCCACGGGGTCACAGCCTGCTTTGGACACATCTACCTGCTCTAGTTTAGGCTCCTCCATGGGCTACAGGTGGATATCTGCTCCACTATGGGTCTCCATGGGCTGCAGGGTGACAACCTCCTTCACCATGGTCTTAATCACGGGGGAATCTCTGCTCTGGCGCCTGGAGCACCTCCTGCTCCTCCTTCACTAACCTTGGTGTCTGCAGAGTTGTTCTTGTCACATAGTGTCTCCTCTCCCTAGCACCATCACTGATTGGCTCAGCTTTGGCCAGTGGTAGGTCCATCTTAGAGCAGGCTGGCACTGACTCTATCAGACATGGGTGAAACTTCCAACATCTCAGCTGCCAAGGGGAGCTGCTCTGGAGCCGGTGCAACCCTCAGCGGAGCAGCAGATCTTGGCGCACAGTGGCTTTCGTGAGGCAGGGAGATGCCAGAGCAACAGAGAGACCCACAAGGAGCCAGCAGCTCTCACAGGAGACACAGACAAGGCCTGGGCCTTGCAGAGCCATGGTGACCCACACTTATAAAAAGCAGCCTGGGGGGCGCCAGCAACCAGGAGCGCTGACAACAGAGAAAGCAAACAGTGCATCAGCCAGGGCGTGGTGTGGCAGTTTCTGTGGAAAGATGCACAGGGAGGGCATAGTAGCCCCACCAGATCAAGAGGTGAGTTCAATTGGT
>NW_010542602.1:0-13544 GCF_000687285.1 Phaethon lepturus
CCAGATCATTGATAAAGATATTAAACAAGAGGTAAATACAATGAAATACTTCCTCATATGGAGCCTTTGGCAGAAAAATGTAACCATTAGGCAGATCAATAACCATGGCCCACATGAAAAATTTTGACAATATAAAAAGTTAATAATAAATTATTATCTATGCCCTACCTTATTCCCATGCGCATACCTCCAAATAAACGAGAGAAATCCTTCCAAATGGCACAGACTTGCTAAGCTGTAAAAGGAACATGTGAAAACAACTGAGAAGTCTAAGCACAATGCAGAATAAGCCCATCCAAGAGAATCCCAGAGGCAAGACAAAGAAAGGTCGATCCAAAACGTAATTCACTGTACATACAATGGGAAGCTGCATGGGGGATTAAGAAAAATGTATGGAAAATGAGCTTCAGTGCAGAATATGAGAAATAGAGAGGCTTCAAAACTGAATTTGCAGCTATATAATGTATGAAAGAGAATCACACAAAATAATGTTGATGTGAGAGACTCCAGTATGAGTAAGGAGACGCATTGTTGGGTTCAGGTTTTTTTTTTTTTACTTCTTGTTTTGTCACCTACGTTTCCCCACTGACTCTAAATAGACTCAAGCCTAATTTTATTTTTTTCTAATACTTATGCTTACCTATACTTGTGATTGCTGATGATTTTCAGAACTGTGTTACTGCGTGCATTAAGTGAAGACACTGGGATGTTTCACATGTAATTCTCCTTTCTCTTTTCTCCTCCACTCTGTTGTAAATTTCTGTCTTTATAAGGGATTTTTTTAACAGAGTCTATGCTAAAGAAGGGTGCTTTGGAGGCCTTTCCACTTCGAAGCTGGTTCCATTTAATAAGCTAACAAGTTTTTTGATCTTCAAATCTGTTGCACAGCTGACCTGAAATCTAAGGCCTTGGGAAAGTGGAAGGAGAAAGAGGGATAACCATGAATATTAGGGGACCTTAGGGTATTTTAATGTAATCTATTTTGAGTAGTTCTTTCGCTATCTGGAAATTGCTGTGTTTCATGATATTATTTCTAGTGATAAAGAGCCTCACAGGAAAGCAATAAAAGCACCTAACAGTATCTTGTCTTTTTATACAGAAATAAATGTTAACAACAAATCAATATCAATTAACAGCTTAATTTTCCATAGATATATAAAAAACTGGTAACAACATGAAGTAGAAAACTCAAAATGGTAAAATGTTTTGTCAAAATGTAAAATGCGGATTCTGAAGGTAGGAAGTGGATATAAAAAAGTAACAATCCAAAAATCAAAGACACAAGAAATTTCTCACTGGCAGGAAGCTGCTTGACGTAACAAGAAGGTACAGGCAGTAGATCTGCTGATAATATTTAACAATAGTTTAGGAAAATTGGGACAAGGTAAAAACTTAAGCCATATTCATGATAATGCAATCACATTTGCAGGAGAAGGATGTCATAGAACAAGATGCCTCTGGAGTGAGATCTTTGCAATGAGTTGTGGGTGAAAATGCCAACTAAGTGCTTTAGTAACCTAGAATGAATAGGACTATCAAAGAAGCTGAATATAAGGGTAGAATAGAAAAAAACCAGCTGGACTTTTGAGAAGTTTACATCTGAGAAATTACACTGGTTACCTAATTCTGTGAGAAAGTTGTCCTAATTGTCATTATTACTTGTCTATGTTTTGCTGTACCTTACGCAGCTGTGATTACACTCTGAAATGTTAAGAATTGTTCTGAAAACAAAAGATGAAGTTCTTCTTTAGTAGCAAATAAAATTATTGCTAGCATTGGTGATGAATTCATGTGAAGTCCAAGTCTGTAAATTTTCATATGCTGAGACCCCAGGCATTTCTATGCAATACAAATAGATTTCCATTGTATATTTCTATAAAATATATGGAGTAAGAAATACTGTCGTTGTATTTCTATACCATATGAGTACAGCAGGTGACCTCCTGACTGTACAGGAAGGGAATATCAGAGAACCAAATGAAGCAGAAGAATGTTCCAGTCATGCTCCATATAATAGTGGCCATTAGCCCTGGGAGTAATTAGCTCTTCTAATCCTTAACATTTAAATTCTCAGAAAACGTCCGGCATTTAAGAATATCAGCATGTGAAAAGAAACCAGAGATGAGAGAAATGGAATAGTCAGTTCAATTTATGCAACATCACTTTACCATTATGTTGAATAAAGTGCAGTTTAATTTTTAATCAACTTTGAGTCCATTCTCTATTGTAACTCAGCACAAGATAAATGAAACAACTATTGTATTGCAAAGTGACCCTTTCTTGAAAGGACAATTGTGCTATAAATCCTGAAGTACATGTCATGCAAACCTACTTTTATTCCTGAATTCAGCCCTTTCAATACTTCCTGTATATAATATACCTTCCACCAACTCAGCTGCAGTAGTAGTAGTGGTCGTAGTAATCAGTAAAGACAATTCCTTGTGAAGGTATTTAAACAGAAGATAATAAAAGAGGGCTTAGCAAACATTCATGAGAATAGGTAGTTTCAATAACTTTACATAATCCCTTCAAGATTGTCTGCCTTCTGCTACGCTTCATTTTTGGTTTCCATAGGTAGTATTACAAAACAAATCTATGTGCCATTGTCTGTACACTGATTTTCCCCAAACTGCCCTCACATGTTTAAATGTAGATGTTAGCAGTGCAAAGCTCACTGAAAGTTTTAATCTCAACAAAAATCAAACTCTCTGTTAATATGATCTCTTTCTTTTCTATATGCTTCTGTAATAGAGAAACTTCAAAAAATGGAAAGCACTTTTAGTGCATTTTAGTTTTGGGGTGGATGAAGATAAATACTTCAGGTTTTAAAATTAAATAAAAACTTGGGAAATGTTACTGAGCTTTCCTCTACACGTTTTTTTAAATTTTCCTTGTTAAGCTTGGGGATCAAAAGGTTATTATTGACTCTTTATTTCATTGCATAGGTATCTGTATTTTTTATATACTTATCTCCAGAAACTTTGGTTTCAAAAGTCAGTTATTCTTATTAGTTTTCTTTTCAAGTAAACATCACCCAAATTGTAAAGATAGTCTTATGAATAAGTGATTGGTTTGTGGTTTAGGAGAACCAGATTTAGGGTCAGACTATGGCTTTCTGTGAAAACTTGAATGTCCATTGAACTGTCTGGACTTCTGTTTCCTATTTGTACCTTTTGGATAGTAATTCCAGGTTTTTCTGTTTTGACACATTGACAAGACAACCAAATTCCAAGCTTTAAAAAAACTATAGGAATGGGTAAAAATAATGATAAAAATCCACATTTTGTTAGTACTTGTGGTCTGGTTTTTGAATCTTTATATTGTGAAGTTCTCCCCTGTAGACACAAGGAGTGGAAAAGTAATTTTAGATTATTTGTTTCTCAAAGAAAATAAAATCTAGAACCCTCATACAACTTCAGACACTAGGGCTATAAAAAAACACTACCTGTGACCAGACTTATAATGAAATCTTTACAGTTGATGACAGCATTATCTGTTCACAACATGCCACACATAGTCTGCAGTCAGGCCCGTATCATATTTGGCACCTGTGAAAGAAACTACCACAGGGAAACTGTGGTAGTGAAAGTATGCTGTGACAAAGTTGATGTGGCCATAGAGGCACTGAGTTTAGTCTTTGAGTGACTGAGCAAGCCGTGAGTACATTTGTAATTTCTTCCTTTTGGCTTAATTAGTGCAAATAGCATTTTTTTTTTTTTTGGGGGGGGGGAACCCAAAAACCAAGAAAACTCAGCATTGTTTAGAAACAAACCCTCTCATGGAAAACAATGTAGAAAAAATAGTGTTTTTCCCCAACTGGCCAGTTTTAAAAAACACACCTTGACTTTATTTCTGTTGTGCTTAACCTCACAACAGCAGTATGTGCCCTGGTGATCAAAAAGCATGTTTACTGTAATTCTCTAATAGCTTATGCAGGCTTTGCTGTTCCCTGCAGCTTCTTGGAATGCAGTAACATGTTCGTTTATTCGTCTGAGCAACTCTGATACCATGACCCCCTGCCAGCATTCTCTAAGTTGGCTGCCCATAACAGTAGAGTAATTTCAAGATGGCACTGTTAGTTTTTAAAGGCTTAAAAAAATTGTTCTAAGGTAGGTCTATTTTAGGTTTCCTTCCTCTATAGCCTCTATAGCTATGCTCATCTTAGGAATTTTGGTGATACTGCTTAAGTTAGAGCACTGAGAGTATACTTTAGGTGTAGTAAGCATGGAATTGAAAACATATTTTGTTCTAGAATTTTTCAGTTCCTGTTTGTCCTTCTTTAAACAATATCTGGTCAATTTGAGGTTAAGAGACTACTGTTTTAGCTAGGTCATTTTTTATAAACAAATGCTTAAAATCTCACATGTCCTCCTTTCTTTCATGAGACATGATTGATATTCTTCTCACTATATACATAGAACTTACTGATAACATTTGCGTTTTTTTCCTGGTTTGGCTTTACAAGAATATATTGAAATGACTAGGTTTGCTTCCAGATCGAATGACTGGAGTAATGCAGTGCAATTCTTCATATGGAGTATACTCAGACAGTTTCAGTGTTGTAATTCCAGGCTTAAACAATCTCAGAAGTAGAAAGAGAACAAATATTGATGAAAAAATATGGTGTCATTTACAATGAGCTAGAGAATTCCTATTTAATGAGAGCAGCCTTTTGCCCAGCTGCCATCAAGTAGGTTCACAGTCTGTAAGAAACAGCAGTAGAAGGCAGCTCTAATCTAATTTGTTTAAGCATAGAAAATGAACCCATGGCAGCTCAGCTTCGCTGCAAGTTTTGCAATGCAAAACTGTGACTCTGAGGTCCAGCCTCAATCCCAGCATATCCATAGGCAAAACTACAGCTAAATCATTTACTTTGACCTGTTCTGGAATCAAAACTCCTTTTGCTGAGTACCTAAACCACAGATGCTGGAAGGAAAAGTAAAGGTACCAGACAGTGGTGTTACTTAGTGAATACAAGGAGCAGGCCAATGCTAGATGGGCAGAGAAAGTGGAAAATGAAACTAGAAAGAACAGTTATTTTTAAACTCTGGTCCTCTGAGGTAGTGGTATAAAGGGCAATACTTCACCCAAAGTCTGCAATGTAGGTGTGTCAGCAGACATTTTGCACAAGTTGATCGTTGTAATGCGCAGCCTTAGAGCATGAAGAAATAGTTTTACAGGCAATTCATTTTTACTTGCTAATATCTCTTTAGGCATAATCACTTCCATCTCTGCTACTACAGGATTCATGTGTTATACTCTGTGATTAGTGCTTTGCTTTATTTATGGATGTTGATCATAAACACCAAAAGAAAGAATTATGCTTTTCTTGGAATGCATCATTACTTTCCATTCTATTATAAAAGCAGAAAAACTGTATCCCCTCTGTGTGAAGAAGATGGGATTGATTGTGTTTTTTAAAAAACATTAAACTAAGTAGCAGATAATATTTTTGCCTAATGTGAATTTGCACTTGAGAGTATAGAAATATCTTGCTTATTGCTGAAAACCTACCCTAACTGATACTATATACATCTTATATATGCTACATATGTATTATATATATCCTCATATTTGTCAAGAAATGTTTGATATGTGTACATCAAAAAATTGCAGTTTATTTTAACTATTAGCAGCTCTATGAGCATGTAAACACCTAATCCACAGTCTCTGACATGACAGTCATCTGAAAGACTGAAATATTCTTCATGCTAGCCTCATAGACATAAGCCTTAGCAATTATTAATGTGTGGGACATGGGGCAATTTAATCCCCGGTTGAACCCAGCACTAGATGCAAAAGAACAACAGTAATATCTATTATGCCACTTTGCATCAGTTGTTAATGATCCATTTTACTAAATGAAGAGCACACATACTGCATGTACTTGTCCTGCAAATGGAAAATTTACCACCATATATAGGCCTAACAATTGAATTCAATCAGCAAGTATAAAATGAATGAAATGGACCAAATTTTTTCCTTCACTTGGCAGAAGCCATTGAGTTTTGCCCATGTAAAGAAAAGCGACGTCTTCTATATGTTATTAGCGCTTATGCTTCTGCCCTCTCAAATATGAGGATTTAGTCACTAAGCTGCATTTAAGGTTCACAATGTTGAAAAAATTGAGAGCTGAAAGTTATAATATATTGTCTCTTATTGCCATATCAACATGACAGTAAGTAGAAATACAGAAACACTGTACAGTTAAAGAAGGAATACAAGTATTTTTATAAGGCTGGAGAATTAAGTATACAAATTCTCTACCTTGTATACAGCAGCACATGGAATAAATACACTGTGCCCCTTCAGACGTCAGGATAGCTGACCCTTCCACATTGAAATGTTGAAAGAAAACACTCATGCCGTTCTGTCAGACCGAGGTCTGGCCTACCCTCTGCTGCAGCCACGAAAAGGCACAGTTACTCAATGATTTTCTGTAGGAAATTGTTACCTATAAGACTAATGCTAAGACTGACACAAGTCTGAGGAAAAACTTTAACATCTGAAAGAACATGCCAGTCAAAACCCCAGAGACAAGGCTTCTGATGGACTAATTAGATCAGAGGATATTTGACACAGCCTTTAGGGAAACCACCCTTACTGGGATCATTTGGAAGCTTTAAGAGTCAAGGTAAGAGAGGAAATCTGGTTCTTTAAAATGACAAGTGGCTGCAGTACCAGAGCATACTGAAAGAAAATAAAGTGGAACATAATAAATATGAAGAAGTTAAGAATAAACCACATAGGAATATAGTTCTGAGGGGAAAGATGTAAGGGAGAAACATGAGTGAGGGAGTTGAGCAGCATGAAATTGCACTGTCATGGGAGAATAAAGTTTAAAAAATACTGGTGAGTCACTCTGCAGGCTTGCCAGCACATTAGGATTTTGGGGTTCGGTGAGGCTTGGTCATATGTACTGTGGCTGTGACCAAGTGAAAGTGGTTCTGCACATGTGCAGTGGAGTACATTACAACGGAACTGTGTGTGCTTTCTTCAAGTACATCAGAAAAAACATTATTGAATAAGCCATTCTGAACCTCTTGTATCTTTATTTTGTGCTGCGATTAGCTCAACATTTATTGCAAACCTATCTGATCTCAATTTTTGTTTACTCTTGTATTTTGTCTTTATGACACTTGTAATTATATGCTCTTGAGTTCTTTCTCTGCTTGTTTGCTCTTCTGCAAAACATAATATTAGCCCTTCAAAAATCTATTTATTGCTACTAGCTAGCTTTGAACCACTTATTAGTCATGTCACAAATGATTGGTCTCTAATTAGCCCATTCTTTAATTGTTCAGATTCATGAAACTTATTTAGGTTACTGTTGCATTGTCAATGGTCAGTGACCCCATCTGAAAGCAGGCTTTGTGTGAGAAAATCAGCCTTGCTCAAGCAATGTAAAAGTCTTACATAGGGAGATAGTCAGAGTAGTCTCTTACCTTGCACTCCCATAGCTTCCATCTCACTTCCTCCATCTGCCAAATGCTACCAGAACAGCTGAGTCTGGCACAAGCAGTTAAAGAGTGACAGAGGCTGTGGTGCCATGCAGAGTGTGTTCAAAGTAATTGGAAAGCGTGTTCTGTGGCCAAAGCCCCAAGACCTTATACCTGTCACTGGTGATCCATGGCATAGAACATTTCCATGCTGAGAATAAAAGTGGTTGAAAAGTTTGCTTTTTCCAGAATCTTGTTTTTTTAAAATAATAGAAATGGCTGAAAGTTTGCAATCTACATCGTGTTTCTGCTGAAAAATCTACAACTGCAAGAACAGAAATTATTTTCTTCTATTGTGGAGCATGGGACTTAGCACCATCTCATTTTTCACCAGTAGTATTTCTGCAACAACACATATGGAATTACCACGACTGTTTCCTTCAGTTTCCTTTCAGAGCAAAGGACCCAATGTCTTCAATTTATCCACTTTTGACAGATAACTTGACCACAACTATTCGACATGATCAGGCATATAAAGGGTTACTAGAATGTCATATGAAGTTAATCTAAAATGTGATGATGTTATGTGAAGTAAGTCATGAAAATAAAGATGCTACAGATGGGCTGACCATGGTTTAGCTGCTGGAAGGTCTCCAGAATTTATATTGTTGTTTAGCACTGATAGCTACACTGTTTACTTTAGCTTCTCCAGGTATACACTTTATAATATATACAAAAAGATGGTTTACCTGTCTTAAAATATCTGAATATTTATGCTGCAGATAATGGCATTAGGTTTACAGTCTATCTCTTTGTTGTTCAGCCTGGTCTTTTCTCACTTGCTATGGATCTCATGCTAGTTCTTCAATTACAGATTTCAGGGAATTGGGGTTTATCTTTGAATGCGACTCAGCAATTCATGAATACATAACCTTGTCAGAACAGCTGGAGCGTGTCTCTTACCTGCTCTGTGGGATGTACTAAAGACTTTTTTCATAAAATGAGAATTTGTTAAAGTATAACTCCAATACAGTAAAAATCACTAGAAGAGAACTGACCTTGGAAGTGGTATTTTTTTACAAATTATTAAGTGGTTAATTCTATATTTTGTGTTGGAAGCCTTTAAAAAAGACCTGGTCATCCGAAATCAACCAGAACTTTGTCTTTTTCAATTTTGTATCATTTTATTTAATATAAAGTTAAGAACAGCAGAATTGAAAACATTTCAGAAGGAAATGTTCTAATTTTTCATGAGTTGTTTTGACATTGTTTGACAGCATTTTTCCCTTCACCAGTGAAATTTCAGCAGAGTTGACACAAGGGGCTGCTTGTACTTACCCAGCAGCTGAATCCCAAATTGCCATGGCTTAAAGCCAAGCTTCAATGGCTTCACTGCCATTCACACCTGAGCTTGCTGTAATTAAGTCCACACTTTTTCATTTGTACAAGAGATTTAATGGTGTCACTGGCATCTATCAGATAGATCTGTTAATAAGACATTCCAAGCATTTCCTGTAACCTACTATAGGTTTCAAAAATGAACTTGTACTGAACTGTGAATCTCCTTCAGTCATGCTCTGACAGCTCCGCAGAAGTGTCTCTGAGTGTAGGCAGGATCAAGAATTTACCGTCAGAAACTCTGTCCTGCTGAAATCTTGTCTTTTGCATAGTTTTGTAGCTTTTCTTTTCCCTCCTGCAAGAACATTTGTTGTCATGGGTGGTGGATTACTACCAACAATGAAAGCCACAGAAAGGTTGCCTATGTCAGATTTCAGTTTGGCCAAGATAACTTTCATACCTGCCACTGTCATCTCTCTGCAGAAAGGAGACAAAGTAACTTCTGCCATCCATCGTCACCAACATCACTAATAATGGTATTAGCGCTGTCATGACTGTAGTTTTTCTCAAAGTCAGGTTCAAATCTAAGTTCTTTCCTAAAGCAGTAACGCAAATTGGACCAAGCTCTCCTGCAAAACCTGGGAATGCAGAACAACCGGCCTTAGTAGGCTGTGTCTGTCCTTTTGTGGGTTCAGAATCTGTATATAAGCCAAGAACACTTTCTCTGGTGGGAGAGGGCATGGTAAACGCAGCAAAGATAAACTGACAACATATAAATAATTTAAGGAAAGTGGTACTAATTCTCAAAACCCAATAATGAATGAAAAAAATCAGGTCACACATTATATTTTTTAAAACTAGCATTTTTTAAGCAAAGTCTTATGCAATTTGTGAAGTTTGGGGTTAGCAATGCTATTAGTATTTTCAGCAGCCCAAGTTAACTTTCTAGTTAGGGGTAGAAGTGCACCTAAGTAAATTGTTTTAGGTGAATTAGCAGTTTACAATACATATGGGAGGAGAGAAAATGATATGGCTGCTAAACCTGGACTCCTGGAAACTTTGCCATCCATATTTAAATCAGAAAACCCAAACACAGTTTAAGGTTTGTGTTCCTAATTTTACCAGCAATTTTTTTTCTACATCATTCTCCACTGTGTTGTTTTATTTTTTGTTTTGTGATTATGAATCTGTGAGTGCAAAAAAGAAGTAACAAAGTAGAAAGTTGAGCTTTATATCAACTCATAATTGGAAGCAGTGGAGTCATCTGCAAAAATCTCCACCAGGCTGGTACACAGATTATACAGTAAAAAAATATTGTCCATTTTGGTGCTAAGGATGACTCTGTGAAGATTTAATTGGGAGTAACTTCACAGAGCAAAGTTTAAAAATTCTCTACATTTTACCAGGTGCAGTTCTTATACTTAGAGATCTCATTTGTTTCTATTTTGGATTTTCAGAAAAAATATGCTATGTTATTAACTATTTGGTTTACTATTTCATAATGGAAGATGTGTTAAGGTACTTTTTATTTATATGTTCCTTTTTTATAGAACAAAGGCTTAATTCTGACATCAGAGTACAGCAAGTAATGTTTCTGATGCCACTATAACACTTATTTTAACGTAATTGCAAGGTAGACTAAGAGAAGCAGAGGGCATACATTAGTTGAAGTAGCTATAGGAAGCAGCCAAAATGACAGAACACCTTAAAGGTAATTGCAAGGGAAATGAATCCATTTCAGAAGTAAAGTACTTAAAACATTAAAGTACTGTCTACAGTACTTTAGTCATAATGGTGCTAGCAAGTCCTCCTGTAGTACTTTTTTACACTGTATATTTTCTATCATCAGATAAGATAAATGGAAATGTCTTTTTGTTCATTGACAGTATTGTCCCTTCTGACTGAAACATTTTATTCAAGCCTGAAATTTTGACCCTGCTGACATGAAATCATAGTTTTCTGTCATCATGTCAGTGACCCACATTAATGTTATAAAAGCATAGTAGAAGAGCAGCACCTGAGTCCTAGGTTTTGTAAAATAAACCTTTGGGGAAATTGGGCCAACAGCATAAATTTAGCACAGACCTTAGTGCTAATGCTATATCTGAAAAATGCTTACCTTGAGAGCATACTGCATGCAACAGACAAGCTATGTGATACTTGGAAGGATTCATTTTTTTGGTAACCCACTTCTAGTATAGCAGCATGATGTGAAAGGATGCTCTATGGAGATTTATTCACATTTTAAAATAATTAATCTTTAACAAGATAAATGACACACTTTATGGAGTTATATTAAATTTCATCATAAAGAAAATCATCCAGGGCCTCATGTACTTGGCAAATTATGAAGATGATTTTGCTTGCTTTGATCATGTGGTGTAGATCTTATACAAGTAAACATTTCAATGAAGCCCAGAGTTGTTACTCAAATGAGTTGGATACTTTGAATGTAGGCAAGATTGATAAGAGCATAAAGACCTAATTTTATATTTTTCTTCAAGCACAGACTGTTAAGGTTTAAATCCCTAATTTCTGTTCCCTGTTCTCCTGTGTTTTGTAGCAAACAGTACTTTACCTTCTTCACACTGAAGAACATGTTCATAGTAATTAAGAACTGTAATGACATTTGAAAAATCCCACACGAAGAGAGAGTTTATTATGGGCTCCTTATTTACCTATGAATTAGTATGAACCCGTTCCCTTCCAGAAAAATGTGGTTTGTATTTGGCTTCCTCCTTTACTCCTTGTTGAAAACTCTTTTCTACTGCTAAAACAATTAGCTTCTTGTGGTATCATTTGAAACGCAGGTGATATTCTTGCAGAAATGCTGCATACCTACAGTGCCTAGTATATCTATTTAACACGTTATTGATAGTGAAGTTCTGACAACTTAAGAATGAAATAAGTATGAAAAACAAATATCCTGTTTTTATAATGATGGTCTTAGTTTGCTTTCGTACTCCAAGTGTAATGTTTCCTCATTACAAGAGTCAGCAATAGACACATGTGGAATTAATCTACTGGTAACTGTAACTGTATTCACATTCACAGCAACAGAGGAATGGCAAAATGATAACTCCGCTATATATTCTGTTCTAAATTCTGAGTTTTGTTAGCCTGTATCCTGAGCTGAAGTGACCCTGAGCTCCTACTGAATGGGAGACCCTTACTACTTTACACGTTACTGCTGCTTGGAGAATTAGCCCAAAGCTGGAACCTGGCCTGTGAATTTTCCTAATGGAGGAAACCACACGCATCACTGTCTGTTTTCCTGCACCAGTCATTATTCTATCGGCAGCTGATTTTGTTCACTTTTTAAAGGGCTGGACAAAATTTGCCTAAATAATATATATCTTGAGAGAAAAATAATGAGAATCTTAAGGTAAAAGGCGTAGGAAAACCAGATCAAGCCGGCTGGTATAAATTTGTGGAGCTCTACTGCCGTCCATGGGTACAATTATTCAAATAAAATAAACGGAATAGTTCTTCTCCATGATTTTGTTTTGTAAGAGAAGTGACTGGATAATGATATTTATTTTATTACCATTTGTGTTTTCTTGGGGATTTTTGAAACAAGGTTAGGCTGAAATAATGATAGTAAATTCTTTTAAAAGTTACTCTGTTCAGATAAGTACACCTGGCATTAGAATTAGTTAAATTACAACTAAAAGAGCGAAGAAACAAAAATACCAGGTAGTTCTAACCTCTCTGTGTATGTAATTTTACAAATTTCTTTCTCTATATGTGCAGGGTGGGATAACCAAGAGTGAGTTAACAGCAGCCCTGTGAGGGGAAGAGGGAGTGGGCTGACAAGCAAAGGACCTGGAGTGAGGTGAGCACAAAATCAACAAGATGGAACTTAAGCAGGGCCACCTCCAGCATTTCCATATGGACAAGGAAATGCCTTTTTGGGGGAACCCACCTGAACCAGACCCTCTCTGGGAAATCAGCATGCTGGGGTGCTTCTCTGAAGTGCCTGTAACATGAGGAGACCTGTGTGTAGTCGTAGGTCTACAAACCTGTTGGGATCATGGAGGCTCAGTGGGATGGCTCACATGACTGGAGTGTTGCAATGGAGGGATACAAGCTCTTCAGAAGGGACAGGCCAGGAAGAATAAGTGGACATGGCCTTCTACAGACAGCTATGAGTAGGCTCGTGTGGTGGGTTGACCCTGGCTGGATGCCAGGTGCCCACCAAAGCTGCTGTATAACTTGCCTTCTTTCTCTCCCCTGTCCAGCTGAATATAATGAAAAACTTGTGGGTCGAGATAAGGACAAGGAGAGATCATTGAGCAATTACTATCAAGGGAAAAATAAACTTGACTTGGGGAAATTAGTTTAATTTATTACCAATCAAATCAGAGTAGGGAAGTGAAAACTAAAACCAAATCTTAAAACACCTTCCTCCCACCCCTCCCTGCTTCCTGGGCTCAACTTCACTACCAATTTTCTTTACCTCCTCCCCTGCAGCAGCTCTGGGGGACAGGGAATGGTGGTTCTGGTCAGTTCATCACATGTCTCTACTGCTCCTTCCTCCTCAGGGGCAGGACTCTTCACACTCTTCCCCTGCTCCAGTGTGGGACCCCTCTCACAGGAGACCGTGTTCCATGAACTTCTCCAACGTGAGTCCTTCACATGGGCTGCAGTTCTTCACAAACTGCTCCAGCCTGGGTCCCTTCCATGGGGTGCAGTCCTTCAGGAACAGATTGCTCCAGCATGGGTCCCCCACGGGGTCACAAGTCCTGCCAGCAAACCTGCTCCAGC
>NW_010542602.1:13874-18906 GCF_000687285.1 Phaethon lepturus
ACACCCCCTCCCGGAAACCCTGCCCCAGCCTGGGCTCCTGTCCCCATGGGTTCACAGGTCCTGCCAGGAGCCTGCTCCAGCGTGGGCCTGCCACGGTGTCGCAGTCTCCTTTGGGCATCCACGTGCTCCAGTGTGGGGTCCTCCATGAGCTGCAGGTGGGTATCTGCTCCACCATGGAGCTCCATGGGCTGCAGGGTGACAGCCTGCCTCACCATGGTCTTCACCAGGAGCTGCAGGGGAATTTCTGCTCTGGTGCCTGGAGGACCTCCTCCCCCTTCACTGACCTTGGAGTCTGCAGTTCCTCTCACGTATTCTCACTCCTCTCTACGGCTGCCATTGCTGTTGTGCAGCAACTTTTCCCCCCTTCTTAAATGTGTTCTTCCAGGGGTGCTACCACTGTCACTGGCTGAGCCTTGGCCAGCGGTGGGTCTGCCTTGGTGCCAGCTGGCACTGGCTCTGTTGGACATGGGGGAATCTTCTAGCAGCTTCTTACCGAAACCACCCCTGTAGCCCCCCCTGCTGCCAAAACCTTGCCACACAAACCCAATATAGCTCATATTCACAGGCCCTGGTCCTCATGGGGGACTTCAGCCACCCTGGTATCTGCTGAAGGAACAAAACAGCAGGGTATAAGCAATCAGGGAAGTTCTTGGAGAGGATCAATGACAACTTCCTGACGCAAGTGACAGAGGAGCCAATGAAGGGAGGTGTTCTGCTGGACCTCATACTTGCAAACAAGGAAAGGCTCATTGGAGATGCAAAGGTTGAAGACAGCCTTTGCTGCAACGACCATGAGATAGTGGAGTTCTGAGGAGAGGGAGTAGGGCAAAAAGCAAGATCAAAACCCTAGACCTCAGAGAGAGGACTTTGGCCTCTTTAAGGATCTGCTTGGAAGAGTCCCATGGGATAAAACTCTGGAGGGAAGAGGGGCCCAAAAATGTCATTTAATATTCAAAGCTAACCTTCTCCAGCTACTGTCAGGGTGACTGAACATTGGAACAGGTTGCCCTGAGAGACGGAATATTTCCCTTCTTGGAGATGTTCAGAAGCCATCTAGACATGGTCTAGGTGCCACTGCTTAAGCAGTGGGGTTAGACAAGATGATCTCCAGAGGTCCTTTACCACCTCAACTGATTCTGCAGTACTGAGATTCTGTGAACAGATACATAACGATTAAGAAAGAGTTTACTTGAGCTACATTTTAAAATATACTTAGGATGGTGTACAGTATAATACATTTACTGAGACAAATATTTGTCTTATTTAAACTGACCACACTATTCCCTTCCAACCTATCCTATAATCCCATATTTGATATTTGGGTAGTTTTATGTTGAGAATTAGTAGATATTTCTAAAAGACAAAAATGTGTCCATAATGTGCAACATCTGGACAAAGCGATCTATTCTGTTATTAACACAAGTTATCCTCCAAAGGAAATTGAAGCAGGGGAATAATCAGAAGTAGAACTACATCTGTGTTTGGTATATGGCTAATCAAAGAAAGAAATTGTTTGCTTTGATTCTCATCCTATTGTGCTGCAAAGAATTAACCCGAGCAGCTGACAGTCTAAGCATTTACCTTGTGAATATGGTTTCAAGGAAAAAAAGAAAAATGCAGAAATCACCATAGCACAATTACAACTGCCCCTGAAAACGGAGTAATCTAAATAACAATTTATTTCCTCAGTGTAGGTTTCAAGGTTAAAAAAAAAAGATTTACAGCTTGGTAGATTTATCAGTGCTCTTTGTTATCAGCATATAGTCAAGATTTATCACGTGTGTAAAAAATCACCTTTAAATTATACAAAGCCTTTCTTCCTGGTGAGAGTAATTCCAGAAACTTGATGCTAGTAGCAACAATACCTGTGTCCCACTCCTGTACAGTGGACATATGAATGGATACTCATAAAACCAACCTGAACTTTTCTGCTAATCCTTCCTGAAGCATTGTGTTCTTATCATTCAAACTGGAACTGTGCAGTCTCCTAGCTACCAGGCTCTATTATTCTGTGCATATGTGTGTGTTTGTATATGCATATAAATATATAAGTAAATCATAAAAGAAACTAGGACTGACTGTTCCAAGGACTAAATGATCCAAAACTCCCTGGCACTCAGTAGACCAGAATTTGTGTGCTTTTTAAAATTTTATTATTTTTTAAAAAGAAATTAGATGTTTAAAAACAATCAATCTCACTGACTGAAAATATGATCCCATTTCCAAGGTGTGGCAGAGAAATGCATAGATTTCTGTAAAACCTGTTTTTGGGTACTCAGGCACTGATGTAAAATCTCTATGTACCAGTGCTGCTCTGAAAGTTGTAGAACACTACCTTCCAGAAGGAAATTAGAGCCCCAATGCAGACAGACCAGCAAGATTGTAAGCGGAGACAGCTCCATAATGTCATGCACTCTGTTCTATAAACTGTATTGGTTTTTCATTTTTCTCATCAAATACATATCTGAATTTTTTCCTGTAGAGCTATAGATACTTAAACCTGTATCTGCCATGAAAGACGACAATATCTAATTAAATAGTCAGTGTAAGGGTTGTAACAGGGGGATTCATCCAGCCTGAACTCTTGGCCACAATATACCTGTCAGGGTCCTGAGGGCACTACTAGGCCTTATTGGCCTTGACCAGTACACATTACTGGTCAGGTAATAATTTGGAAAAAATTGCAGGTTTTTGAGTGACTACAAAGAAAGTTCTGGTTCCTTAACTGTTCCATATCTGTTCTGGTGGGCCAGAGACCATCCGTAAGAGGCAGAGAAGAAACTGGGGTCTGACCAGTGAATGGCTGCAATTTGGGCTGTGTCTGTGGTCTGGGATTGAAAAGAGGTTAAGAAGAAGGCCTAAAGATATTAGCCATGTGCTCTCTGTTCATAGTGCAGGCTGTGGCCATGGCTGGGCTCAAAGTATTATATACATCATCAGTATAAGCTCCTAATTTATGTGACATTAAAATTTTTCTCTCCTACAACCCTGAAGCCCTCAGTGTCTGCACCCAAGGGGCAGCTTCCCCCGCTGGGGCGCTCACCAGCTCCATGCCTGCACCCCCAGCGGCGGGGGAGGCTGGGCCCAGCTGCAGCATGGCCAGGACAGCTCTTCCAGCTGCTGGAACAAGCACCGGCCCATCTCTTTCCAGTAGCCTTCCTTTCTCCCTTGTACGTCCCGTCAGACTTGATTTGCCATCTGTGAGCACAGTGGCACCAGGTGCTTCTCAACTGATGGAGGTTTTGGCAGGCAATGGGGCGCTTGCACTGGTGTTGGAGCTACCTGGGTGGTTCATGGCCTTCTCCCACATGGGATACCCTGCAGACCCCCACTACCACAGCCTGTCGGGTATGTCCAGTGGTGTGGGAAGGCAGCCTGCATCGGAGTGGTTCAGAAGCAGCTCATGAAGGCCCAGCTGTGAGTTGCCCCAGAGAGATGCTGCTGGCTGTCCGCCAGTGATGTGTGTGTGAGGTGAGTTTAATTTAGGCACATAGGCTGTGCTGATCTATGTGTAAGCCATATGGACAGATAGGGCAGGACTAAACAGTGGGCTTGGACCCATATTTAGAGTATGGATGTAAAAATCAGCAGCCTGTAGAAGGTCTGTGAAGCAGGATGTGCTCTGGTCAGGGCGACTGTGGCGCACTGCCCTAGACCTAAATGTTTTCCTTCTCATACCTGTGTCGAGCTGCCTTAGGATATAAATGGGGAATTCCTCTTTCCTTCATTTATGGGAAGAAGAATTCAAGACCAGTGTAACTGTCCCTCTTTTTTGGCTGGAAGACATAATAAACCTGCTGCAGTAGGCCTAGAGGAGTTCCTGAGGGCGGTGCTTGAAAGGCCCAAACCATTTCTCTCTCAGCAGTGTGGTTAGAAGTCACCCATTGTGCTTTGAAACCTTTAAGGGGCTTAATACACAATAGACAGAGAAAAGTCCTGCTATAAGATCAGTTTTCATGCCTTTTGCAATAATGCAGAGAACTGCTAAATATTGCAGATCTGTCTGAGCTAACAATTTGTCAGGGATGAAACTGCGACTTTTCAGTACCTCCACCTCCATTAACATGCTTCAAGAGAAGCAGAGCTTGAAAAATATGTTAAAACATTTTTTGCTGCACCATAAAATGTCTTAGCTCCAATTTAATTTTATCCATGATTATTTACAATAAAATGACTTTCATCTGCCTATAAATCCTTACCTGGTACATTCTTTTTCCAAATTGCTTTATTAATCTTTAGTTATTATTAATTAGAAATGGCACAAACAGCACAATCTTTTCCTTAACTCTGGCCCACAGCTGGGCTTTAATAGACTACAAAACATGACTTTGGTTTCTCGAATTTATTTTTCTCCTGCGTTAACAATGTCACATGGGTGAAGACAGCAAAAAAAGAGCAGAAATATTTTGGGGTGTCATTTTTAACTGTAGAGGTGCAATGTTTTATTATAACTGTAATGGATTGAAACTCATGGTATGTTCTTAAATAATGCAGGCAGGCAAAGCAGCTAGCAGCTTTGTATTCACAATTTTTTTTTCTAATTTTTCATAACCCCTCCCTTAGGTATCAGTTTACTTGTCTGTTACCAGTAGCATTGGTCCCTCTGCCATGTTTGTGGGACCCACAGTTTATATAATGTGTGAAATAAATCACATAATTTCCCTGCAGTGACAATTGATCAGGCAGAATGTCTACATTTAACAGTGCAAGATCTTGGTAATTGCTTGGCTCAGGAGGAGCACGATTTTTCCCCGGATTGATACATCCTCTTCATGCACTTGCTGACCATGCTTCTTTGACTTCTTTTTGGCCACATGCTGGAAGTCTTACTGATGATATAAAAGGCATGTGAATAATGTTGAATATGAAGGATGGAAAAACTTTCAGCTTCTGCATTTAAATAGTAAGCAGAAGAGTGGAGAAACATTGAGAACACTGAATATGTGTGAAATCTTTGCATTTTGCACATATCACACAACGATTTTTTTTAACAACTTTGTTATTTTATTTAATCACAGAATCACAGAATCAC